>NW_022631012.1:24164755-24290619 GCF_010015895.1 Lontra canadensis | reverse complement strand
AAGGAAGGAAGGAAGGAAGGAAGGAAGGAAGGAAGGAAGGAAGGAAGGAAGGAAAGATGGGAGGGAAGAAGGAAGGAGAGAGAGAAAGAAGGAAAGAGGAAGGAAAAGAAAAGAAGAAAAGGAAAAGAAAAAGAAACGAAGCAAAACGAATCGAAAAGAAAAGAAGGTGCTGGGTAGCTCAGTCGTTTGATAAGCGTCTGCCCTCGGCTCAGGTCATGATCCCAGGCTCCTGGAATTGAGTCCAGCATCAGGCTCCCTGCTTGGCGGGAACCTGCTTCTTCTTCTCCCTCTCCCCCTGCTTGTGTTCCCTCTCTCACGGTCTCCATCTCTCGTCGATTAAATAAATAAAGTCTTAAAAAGAAAAAAAAAGAAAATGTTTCTCATCTTCCAAGGTCAAAACCTGACTCCTTCCATTCCTCCTTCCTCCTTTCCTTCTCCCCTTCCTCGCTTCTTTCCTCCCCCCTTTTCCTCCCTCCATCCTTTTCCCCCTCCCTTCTTTTCTCCATTCTCTTCCCTTCCTCCCAAATGCCCTCTCCCTTTTAGTTTTCTGATCTTCTCTTTTCTTTCTTATTTTCCTGAAATCCCTCCACAACTATTTGGAGACACTTATAAGGTTAAATATAATGCAAAATAAGAGTATTAGGGATATAAAACAATAGAAATTAAAGGAAGTAATAAGGTTAAATTATATTTGCCACTTCTTTCAGAATTGATACCTATGATAGCATTTTAAAATGTCTCAAGTTTCTGAGTAACTATAGGAAGAAAAACTATGTTAAAGTATATGGGTTTTATTATCTAAAAAATTAAAACATACTGTATGCAAAGACTTTTCCCTGAAATTAATCTTAGCAGAATATTTTTGCATTGCTTTGGGTTTGACAAACATACAATGAAACAGACTCTAATTTTTTTTTTTTTTAAGAAATTTTGGAGGGAGCTATCCTCTAGACAAAGATGTGCTTCATCACCAACGCCAATGCGGACATGTATCGTCCCGTATTTTAGGGTCATCTCCGGGTCACTCATTTCTTCAGCCTCAGCTGTGCGGCACGCGCTGTGCCGAGCGTACACTCGAGCGGACCGCAGCTGCCTTGGCAAACATTTCCCAATTCCCAGTATCAATGAACTTTCCAAGTATTTTCTATTCACAGTGCTTTCAGAAGTTTATTGAAAATGACCTTCAAATTCTTTACTTTTAGGATCTTGCTATGGTGTTACTGCTGCACGGGTGGTCTGAAAACCAGCAGCGAGCATCATACAAACTCGGTAAAAATGCAGTCTCGGGCCCCACCCTAGGCTGACTTCTTCACAGCCCACATTTCAACGAGACCCCAGGTGATTCACAGGCATATTCAGAGGTTTTGGAAAGTGTATGGGGGCTCCTAAGTGGGAGCAGACCCCCTTGTTATCGGACTGATACTAGGAGATTTCCACTCTGCTAGACTCTTGTTGGGGCAGAACCAAGGCTTGTTGTACGTAAACCCATGTCTGAGAGTAAAGAAAACGATTTCCAGTACAAACATCAAATATGACTCTGCAATGAATTAGAAGTTATTTTTGGAGATAACAAACGACGTGGAATTATATCTGTTGTACAGGTCTACTTGTCTGTGTTCTGCATTTGGAATGAAACTGGGGTCCCAGGGTATTATAAAAAGTAAAAATGTCCACACACTACCTAAAAAGTCCACACACTACCCTTTAAAAGTATCTTCAGATAGAGCCGCGCTCTAGACAAGAGGACTTGTTTGATCACTAACATCAGTACTACCATTTATCGCGGACATATATTTTAAGGTCTTTTCTGGATTATTCATTCCTTTAGCCTTTACTGTGTGGAAATACCTTGCCGTTTGCCTTTCTTTGGCCATATCAGAGAGCAAATTCAGCTCAGCATTCTAACCATAATCTTAGAGTACAGAATAGTATATAAGAACAACACGTTCAGTGATGCTTTGAGGGAGGATTTGTAAAACAACATTGTCCAGTGCTCCAAAACCCATGGTCTTGTCCAGTATCTGTTTTCCAGTTTTCCATAGGATTCTTGGTACAAAGAGCAGAAAGAGGACTGAACTCAGGAAAACAAGGTCCTACTTTTATCCACAATTATTTGTTGGGTAGTCTCAGAAGGCACTTAACCTTGATTCTGAGCCTTTATTTCCTCATTTGAATAAGATAATTATAAAGAATGAAATGAATGAGTTGATTTTATAGAAACAAAAAATGTTATAAAACACCAAGTACATATTAGTACTGCCTTCATTTGATTGGAAATCCAAGATTTTATGGTATATTTTTGCTTTTGTGGGATATGATATGTTAAGTGGAAAGGATTCATGATAATAAAAATTGGCTAAACATATATACAGTGCACACAAATATATATAATATATTATACTATATATTATGTTTATATTGAATATATAATGCATGTATTTAATATATATTTCAAGATGTTTAACCTTGGGGAGTTGTATGTAAGTTTGCAGTTTTGCAGCTGTGTTCATTGAGATAGTTTTGGACTGTCTTGGCAAAAAAATATTGCTTCCAGGAAGTCCATTACTAAAGATTTTAAGTTTCAATAAAGCTGTTAGTACTGAATTTCTCAAATAGTCCAGTTACAGTAATATGAAAAAATTTTCATTATACTACATTTTAGGAAATTAAAGATAATGACTGACAAACCTTAATAAATGTTACAGTGAAAACAGTTCAATTCTAGTGTTTGAACATCAGTATGTCTTTTGGTTCAAAGGGCTCAAGTGGGCCGTTTCAGCAAAAGCTGAAGAGAGTTTTGGAGATCAGGTTGAAGAACGTTGCCCAGTAAGCTGAAGCAGAGCCGGTTGCAAGCGTTATCTCGCGGACGGGAGCACATGTCAGTGACTGCAGTGTTCATTTTCTCTTTGCTCTTGACTCCTCTGTGACTTATTTTCTGAGCCAACGTAGCTGTATCGGCGCTGATCATAGACTTTGGGGGTGAGGACAGAAGTTTGACATCAAAGGGACAGCACGGTACTGGTGACAGAGAAGGAGCTGCCAGTTACTGAGAAGGGAGAAGAATTTTGGAGTTTTTAGGGCTATCATAATCTTCATATCTTCATGGGAAGATAACTATGTGTTTGTTGACATAGAAACATCAATACAACATTAAGGAGGGCGTGTGATGTAATGAGCACGAGGTATCATATAAGACTGGTAAATCACTGACCTCTACCTCTGAAACCAATTATACATTACATATTAATTAATTGACTTTAAATAAAAAAATAAATAAAATCTTTCTTAGCCAAAAAAAAAAAAAAAAGGAATATCAATACTTAGCATCTTTGATTGAGTTTTCCAAAAAAGATACAAAAGTTCCTTACGGCATCGAGAGGGAGAAGTTGTGGGTTCCTGAGAAGGACTTCTGGACTGGGACTATCAGCATCTCAGTGATGACCTCTTGACAGAGGAGCAGGACATCTTCTACCCAATTTCCTGTATGCTGGGTCTTGTTACCAGAGTAGGCTCCATCCTTCTCAAATAGTAAACTGCTAATAGGTACTCTATACTATAAGGAGCAAAGGAATAAACCAAGATTTAATATGAACAAAAATAAATATTCCATGGCAGGAGGCAAATACACTAGATTTTGATACTAGTATATTATGCAAAATTATATTACATATTTAAAATAATTTATTATGAAAATAAAAAATATGTAGCAGAAGGATTAACTGTCCATCCCATCAAGGAAAATCCAGTTTTATATTAATAGCTGTCCTCTGCTCTAGTCAGATGAATAAAGTCCTATTAAAATTATGCTTTTTTCTTTTTCATTTTATTTTATTTCTTTTCAGTGTTCCAGAATTCATTGTTTATTACAATTATTTGTAAAAATTATTACAAATTGAGACAAAGGAAAATGAGTTTGGAAAACCATACATATGTCGAGAAGCAAACTGTGTATTCATTGACTGTAATTGAGTTTTTGGAAAGAGTGATCAATAGGAAATTTGAAGATCTTATAATACTATGAGATTGTTTTTAAAACTAGGACTTATAAAAATGCTATCACAGTGTGATTTGCTTGAGAAAAGCAATGGAAGGAATTTGTTGCCGGCAAATTTATGAGGTTAAGTAAGCTTAACAAACAACTTAGAAAAATAAATCTGTTTGAAAGATCTCATATGCTAGAGAGATGGTGGGGCAGAGAAATGGTCTATATTCATTAGAAGTCCATTTGCAAGAGAAAACTTTTAGTGTGCAAGAAAATAAAGCAAACCAACCAAGAAAATCATCAAGTGGCCTACTGGGAACGCACACAAGGAGTAGTCAATGCATCAATCAATCTGGGTTTCTATGGAAATAAACATATTTTCAGGGAAAATGATTACACAAAATTTAGCATAATTAGTTGTAAAATAAAATTTTAAAATAAAGAGGTTAGAATAGGTTGGTCAGTTGAAAATCACAATTACCATTGTCGCCATATTTATGAGGATGTTCTGGTCAACTCTAACAAATAGCTATTGTAAAACAGGCATGAACACAACCTTATGGAGGATGATTATATAACCCAAGTGATTCAGTGTTAACATAGGCACGAAAACATATATGTAATCAGTAAGACATAAAGTTCTGAGTAATGAATTGAATAGATCTCAGGGTATTGTTTTCCCATTTGTTAATAGAAAAGTCAGTCTCCTTTAGCAATATCTCTTCCTGTCAGGTGCTCCAGCAGATACCATGCCTTCTTGGGCAGAGTTTCTAAAAATGACAACTCACGTACTGAAATGGTGAATAAATGAATAAAATAACCCTGTTAGCATTATGAAAACTCAAGCAAATGGATGTCGCTCAATGGTAAATAAATCTTTATTATTGGGGCAGTGTGTTTGAACAACATTAGAACAAGGGGACCGTCTGAAATTTTCTGAAGGAGGAATTGATCTATGAGAGATGAGGCATTTTAGAGACTATGAGAAGAGAACATTTGATAATGTGAGGGCGTCATAAAAGAATATTGATTAAACGTACTTGATAGAAGTGCTAATAGGTATATTTAATTATGAAGGATTGGTGATTAAGGTAAACTGTGAAAATCTGAAAAGAAATTGAAGATATTTCTCATATTGCTCTGAACTACAGAATTCACTTAGATTATTCTAGTCTGTAATGGGTCAAGTCTTAGACCTCTTCTAAAAGTCGAGCGTGTCACCTCCTACCTGTGCCGCCTCCTCCAGCTTCCAGCTGTGTCCCATGATCCATCAGAGATGGTCATGACCAGACTGATTTTATTTAAACTTTGGTTCATCATATTTTGTTTTGTCATCTTTTTCCTGGAGCGCTCAACGACTCTCACTCTCTACTAAATTAAGGTCACATTCCTCAGTCTGGCGTTCATGGTGCTCTACGTCTGACGACAAATACCGGCTCTGCTGCTTTGTCTTCTCTTGCAGTGGACACAGAGCCACTACCTCCGTTATCCTAAGCTTCTGTACTTTTCCTAAACAGGCTTGGACTTTTCTACTTTTAGTGACCCTACCGCCAGTGTGTGAAACACTGCTCCACCATTTCTAACAAATGTACTCATTTCGAGACCCATTTCACATGTCAGTGATTTCACGAGTAGACATAAATTCAGAGTTTCACCACAGAGTGAATTTTCTATCTGTTGTCACGTGGTGATTATTAATAAGTTTGCTTCATTTCTAAAAAAAATATTCCTTTGGATGGTCATGAGTTTAGTCACCTCATTGATTTCAGCTACTTCAGTAGGAAGATAATCTTCTGCGGCGTTAAGTCTTACTGGTTTTAGGAAGTCAAAAATGTTTAAAAGTGAATGAAGGAGGAAGGGCGGAATGGAGGGACAGTGCAGGAGCGGTTCGGCTAGTATGAAGCGTAATCCGGTGAAGAAAGACCGTTGTCTGAAATGACTCTGGTATGACAGAAAGAAAAAATAAGTAGTTTAACAACAAAAAAAAGATGTATGTAAACATATCTATTACAAGTATGAAAGCATGTGTCGTTCGAAATGTTGCTCACCTTGTTATTTAATGATGCTATGTCTTCTTGCTCTTATGACGTGGTTGTAAATGACTTAAATTGAAAAATGTTGTTTTTTCAAAAATGTGAGACAAATACAAAAACTATAGCAGGAATAGACAGCCGAGGACAATGATTCAGAGTAGGAATTTTTCCTCTTCTCCTCATTAGCTAGGTCATCTTGACAATTTTCCTGATCTCTAAGTACCTTGGCTTCCTCGCTGTGTAAAGGACAATATATATTAGGAGCCTGGGTATATCTCCCAGTCTGAAAATGTCCCTGTCTGCCCACAGTATATTATTTAAAAATAGTTTCAAAATGAATTCTGTGTGTGTATTTCAAATAGTTTAATCTCTTCCAGCTTTGCTACGTGGGTGATCCTGTGCCTAGGCATTTTTAAGTGTAATAGAGTTTGTGAATCTCTTAAGACCTCTTCAGGAGGGGAAGCTATCATATTTAGTACAACACAGTCTTCAGTTTCTGGCTTCCTCATGATGTTAGTATTAGATTTTTGGCTCTTTTCCAAATATAATATGCTGCGCTAGCATTTTATTATAGCGCCTAAAGAAAATGGGAAAGAACCCTTTGTTTCCTCTGAAATGACTAAAGACCAGGAGAGGTCTTGATCACGAACGACCAGGAAAAAGGCTAAGAGACAGCAATTATAGTGTTAGGAATATTTGCTAAGGTTGCCTTGAAGGCCTGGTACCATCTTCTATCCCATGATTAATTCAATGCGTTGTGATCCAAGAGCTTTCCAGTTCAGATCCTTTTCCAGAGGATAATACTCAGCTATAGGAGGATAGGCAAATGCTATGGTGGCTTGAGTTTCACGTCGGCATCCTTGACACATAAGATGTCTCCTTTGGTATATTTTTATCCCTTATTGGCATCCACAGGAATCCTTATCAATTCCCTGGTAAGATATCTAGTTCACATCTCCTTATCCAGACTCTAAAACCTCAGTTTTCCAGAGACGACCACTTCCTTCTGTAGGGAAAAAGGAGAGCAGGAGACATTTAAATGCTTTTCTGCACTATTGCTGTGAGGAGAGGGTATTGGTTTGGTCCTTTTAATGCCCGGAAATAGAGTGCTGCCATCTCCCCTCGCAGCAATCACACCACGCTGTTGAGTTTACTGAGTGAAACTTGACATCTTCCTAGACCCTGGTAAAAAGGACCTACACAGGTCACCTTTCATCTTTGACCTCTAAGTTTAAAGAGAGTTCCCTCACTTACTACCCCTTTTTCATAGAATCAGCCTAGGGCAGGACAATGAAATGGTGGAGACTTCCATTTATATCCTACCCTTACTCTTTTTTTCCCCAACGTGTTTTCTCCAACATTTCCTAGCCCTTGTCCAGCTCTTATCCTTCCAAGGCTGGAGATCACTTAGCTCCTGCCAGAACCATGCATGTAACAAACCAACTGTAAATCAGCAGGATATAATGATATATTTATTTATTTTTAAAGATTTTTTTTTAATGTAATCTCTGCACCCAATGAAGGGCTTGAACTTAAAACCCTGCGATCAAGAGTCACATGTTCCACCAGCTGAGCCAGCCAGGCACCGCCCACAACAATATGTTTAAATGACTCTGGATTGGTGGAGGCTTAGCTTAGCAATGATCCGTTCAGCTGGGCTTGACTCCAATTGCCGGTTGGGTCTTGGATCTCCTTCACTTTGGATCTGTCACTACCCATGGCATGGTCTCATAATGAAAAAGCAGAAATGAAGGGAAGAAAACACATCCTAAGTCTCAGTTCACATCATGTCAGTAACATCTCATTGGCTAAAGTAAATTCCAACTATCAGAGATAAGGAAAAATAAAATTTCACTCAGCTCTCAGTATCCCTAATTTAGTCAAAATATCATATTTTCTTTCTCTTTGCATCTTTTTAAAAGGAGACTTTACTTATTTATTTAACACACATGGAGAGAGAGAGAGAGCAGGGGGAGAGGCAGGCAGAGGGAAAGGAAGAAGCAGGCTTCCCACAGAGCAGGGAGCCCGGTGCGAAACTTGATCCCAGAACACTGGGATCATGACCTGAGCCAAAGGCCGACTCTTAACCAACTGAGCCACACAGGAGTCCCTGCATCTTTTTTCTGGTTCAAAAAAGACTAAAACAAATTATAGTCTGAACAGTGAGAAGAGTGAGCGGATAAGTAAGGATATTTCAGAGATAAAGCAATTCGGCAATTTCACTGTATATTTGAGTATTCTTTGGCTCCTCTGGAACTCTCTCTCTTTCTTTTTTCCCTCCTGGATTTGGAAATGATATTGATTAACCTTCTCTCTCTTCCTCCGAAAAAATGGAGGTCCTGTTCCAACTCGGCCTGAAGACCCTGGGAGGAGAGCTGCTCTCAAGATGGAGTCACGTAAGGCTCTGTCCATGCAAGCAGGCTGGGAAGCAAGCCCAAGGCAGTTAGGACAAGGGCAGACGGAGAACAAGAACTAGATAAGAGATGAAAAAACAATAGGAAAATACTGAACCAAAACTATGGTTTAGACCAAACGTACCTAACACACACACACAGAGCTTTCTACTCAGCAGCAAGAGTTCTCATCCTTCTCGAGTTCACATGGAGTGTGTACACATATGATCTCCAGGAGCAGTCATGTGAAGGTCACAAAACAAGTCTTAGCAAATTCAGGCAGGTTAAAACCATACCAGGTATCTTTTATGACCACTATGGCATGAAACTAGAAATCAGTACTAGAAAGGAGGCTGGAAAATTCACCAAAAAGTGGAAATTAATCAACTCCTACAGGACCAATAGGTCCAAACAATTTTTTTTTTTTTTAGAAAAGATAAACAAAACTGACAAATCTTTAGTTAGACCAAGAAAGAAAAAAAAGAGCAAACTCAGGCAAATAAAACCAAAATGGAAGAGGAAACGTAACTGTTAGCACAGAAGGACTAAGGACTGTAAGTGGCTACTGTGAACAATATGCCAACAAACGGGGTAATCCAGAAGAAATGAACAAATTCCTAGAAACATACACCCTATCGAGACTGGCTCACAACCACGTAGAAAATTCTTAACAGACCAATAATCAGTAAGGCATTTAAATCAGTCATCAAAATCTCCTAACAAAGAAAAGCCCAGAACCAGATGGTTTCCCTGGTGAATTCTATTACACATTTTGGAATTAAGGCCAATCCTTCTCAAACTCTTCAAAAATTTTGAAGAGAAGAGAACACTCCCAAACTCTTTTTATGAGGCCAGTATTATCTGATATTAAAGCCAGATAAAGGCTTTGAAGAGGAGTACTTAATAAGAAAGAAGAGAAATATAGGCCAATATCCCTAGTGAATACAGATGCAAAAGTTTCTCAACAAAATATCAGCAACTGATTCCAATAGCACATTGAGAGGGTCACGCAGCATGACCAAGGGGGACTAATTCCAGGGACACAAGTATGGTTCAGTACAAGCAGATCAATAAATGTGATACATCACGTTAGTAGAATAAAAAAAAAAATATGGTCATCCTAAGAAATGCAAAAAAAAAATGTGATGAAGCATATCTTTTCATGATAAAAAATTTCAACATATTCAGTATAGAATACTGAAGGAACATACCTCAACACAATAAAGACCATATAGGACAAGCCCACAGCTAACATTAAAATGAATGGTAAAAGTTGTAAAGTTTTCCCTCTAAGATTCGGTGTAATACAGGGTACCCATTGTCACCACTCTTACTCAACATAGTACGAGAAGTCCTAATCGAAACCCTTAAGCAAAAAAAGAAATAAAAGACATCCAAATTGGAATGGAAGAAGTAAAACTGTCTTTGTTTGCAGATGATATGATTTTCTATATAGAAAATCCTAAAGACTCCACCAAAAAACTGTTAGAAATCAGCAACAAATTCAGTGAAGCAGTAGGACACAAAATCAACATATACAAATTAGCTGTGTTTCTGCAAACTAACAACAAAATATCTGAAAAAAAATTAAAATAATCCCATTCACAATAGCATAAAGAATAATAAAATACTTAAGAATCAATTTAAACAGGGAAGTGAAAGATCTGTACACAGAAAACTGTACGACTTTAATGAAAGAAATTTAAAATGATGCAAATAAATGGAAAGATATCCTGAGGTAATGGATTGGAAAAGTGAATATGGTTAAAATGTCCATACTGCCCAAAGCCATCATAGAGCCAATGGAATCTGTATCAGACTTCCAATGAGATTTTTCACAGATACAGAAAAAACAAACCTGAAGTTTGTATTGAACCAGAAGAGACACTGAAAGTCAAAGCAATCTTGAGAAAGAAGGGCAAAGCTAGAGACATCATGCTTCCTGATTTGAAACTATATTATAAACAATAGTAACTAAAATGGTATTGGCATAAAAACAAGCACAAAACAACATAGACAGCCCCGAAATAAACCCATGAGCGTATGGTCAGTTATTTTAAGATGACAGAGGCAAGAATATACAATGGAGAAAGGACAGTCTCTTCAAAAAAATGGTGTTGGGAAAGAAAACTGGAAAGCCACATGTAAAAAAATGAAACTGGACCACTCTCCTATACCATACAGAAAATTTAACTAAAAAATGAATTCAAGACTTGAATGTAAGACCTGAAAGAAGGAATAGACAGCAATCTCCCTGGCATATGTCTTGGTGATAAATTTTGGATTTGACACCACAACAAAAGTGATAAAAGCAAAAATAAACAAGTGAGACTACGTCAAACTTAAAGCTTCGTAACGGTAAAGGAAACCATCGATAAAATGAAAAGGTAATCTATGGAATGGGAGAAAATGTTTACAAGCCACATTCCTGATAAAAGGCAGCACCCAAAATATATAAAGAACTCATACAATTCAGTAAGAAAGACAATCAGAATAAAAAATGGACAGATGAACTGAATAGACATTTTCCCAAAGACGTCCAAATGGCCAACAACTGCATGAAAATGTTCTCAAAATCATTAACCATCTGGGAAACGCAAGTCAAAACTTCAATGAGATATCACCTTATATCTTTCAGAATGGTTTTCACCAAAACAACAAAAAACAAAACAAAACAACACAAAACAGAATACCCCCCCCAAACCTGAAAGATAACAAGTGTGTGTGAAGATGTGGAGAAACGGCAACCTTTGTGACCTGCGGGGTGGGAATGTGCATTAGTACAAACACTATGGGAAACAGTATGGGGTTTCCTCAAAAAATTCACAATAGAACTACCCTATGATCTAGCGATCTAACTTCTGGGTGCGTCGCCTAAGGAAATGAAGTTGGAATCTTGAAGAGATACCTGCACTCCCTCGTTCACTGCAGCATTATTTATAATAACCAAACTATGGAAAAAACTGAAATGTCCGTGTATGGATGCATGGATAAAAACGTGATTCCGCTGTATATGTGCAAAGGAATATGATTTATCCACGAGAAAGAAGGAAATCCTGTCTTTTGCTACCACATGGGTGGACCTCAAGGGCGTTATGCTGAGAGAAATGAGTCAGACAGAAAAGCAGGAATGTTGTAGGCGGCCTACCGGCACGAGCAGTCCAGAGAGCTGAGCTCCTAGAAGCGGGATCGGGCGACCATTCCCAGGGCTGGGGGTAGAGGAGACGGGGACATGCTGGTCAAAGCGTACACACTTCCAGTTAAGAGGGGATCTGATGTGCGGCATGGTCATTATGGCTAACAATACTGGATTACACGCTGGAAAGTTGCTAAGAGAATAGATCTTAAATGTTTTTACCACAAATAAGAAATGGTAATTAAGTGAAATTACAGAGGTGTCGACCCTTCTAATGTTACTGTGGTGATTGCCCGTTTCACAGTATGTGAGTGTATTACATCAACACATTGTATACCTTAATCTTACACAATATTATATGCAAGTGTATCTCAATAGGGTGCGAAACAGTAAATGAATAAGACAGAAAAAGCAAATGTTAGGGGAGTTTTTCAACGCTGCTTTAAATTCAGCTATCGCTATTTTTTTAGCTTTTAAACTTTTTTATATATGCAATTGCCATTTTCGAGAAGGGAAAACAGGGTTATGAATACGTTTGAATGACAAAGCTGCTGTGTGACAACCTGGGAAGGAACTTAGGTCTGCATGACTCCAGTCTGGATGTTTCCTTATCCTCCCTGCTACACACTATCCTCAGCTAAATCATCAATTTTCCCATATACAGAAGAAATTATGCTTTTTTTTTAAGATTTTATTTATTTATTTGACAGACAGATCACAAGTAGGCAGAGAGACCGGCAGAGAGAGAGGGGAAAGCAGGCTCCCACTGAGCGGAGACCCCCATGTGGGGCTCGATCCCAGGACCCTGGGATTATGACCTGATCCGAAGGCAGAGGCTTTAATCCACTGAGCCACCCAGGCGCCCCAGAAATTATGCTTTTTAAAAAAATAACTGACTGGACTCATTTTGTGGTTTTGATAAGACTCATTTATTTTATTGTCAGGAGCAAATAGGAGCTTAATAGTTTCATGCCAGACTTAAATGCATATTGTTTTTAGAAAATAACTCTGTTTAGCTTTTGGAAACGTTAGTGAATGTGTACAATTTGCACTGCATTTCACAGACAATTGAACAAGTAGCCTTTGTATTTGTTTTGTTTAAATAACAAAAGAGCAATTTCATTTTGTATTTTCTCTGTTTAAGATTGTTAAATATTTTTAAAACTTCTTAAAATTCACATGCATGCTGACATGCAAAGATTAAAAGTTATATACGTGTGTGTATATGTATATATATGTGTGTGTGTGTGTGTGTGTGTGTGTGTGTAACTAAATGTATTTGGGAATCAGTTATTTTTAATATGATTTATGGAAGTCATAGTGATTTGGACAGGTTTTAAAAGCAGACACCATGCATGTCAAGTTATATTTTTATGTGAGAGGAACAGTGCCATAGAAACAAAAATATATCCTTGATTAAAATGTTTTTAGATGTCATAAACATACAGAGGTTATGTGGAACGGGGTTTTAAAAAACTGCATTTGTTATTTGATATGAATGGGGAATGAATTATCAATATAAAATTTAACCATTTACCAAACTAAGTGGATAAATGTTTGTTTTCCAAACTTGGACCACTATCTATATTGAACTACAGATACACAGTTTCTTTATCAATTAAGGCATTTCTATCTTCTATTTTTGTGACTTGCTAAATTTTTTCAAATATTTCAAGAGAAATTTAGCATTCCCCAAACAAGTTTAGTTTAATTTGTTTTAATAAATATGTTTTAATCAGACTGACTTTATTCTAAAGAGATAATCTCCCAAAAATATAGGCAAAGACCTGAAACTTGCATAGTTAAGAAGTCAAAGTTGAAGTGATTTCAGGATCAATAATTTTTTTAAGTTTAATAGGTAAGTGCAAGTGATACTACTGAAAATAATAGAGAGTAGACAAATATATATTTTAGAATATTATAGACTTTTTGATACCTGGGAAAACAGAATTATGTTTCCTAAGTACCACTTCAAAAGATTTACGTGTACACACTTGGAGATCACAGGATTCTGTGAGAAAACAACTGTTAACTTTGTTTTATTACAGAAAATAATTCCGGAAAAATTCAATCTTTCTTTATGGTTAGAGGACAAGGAGAGACAGAGTCATTTGATCCAAAGTATTTTTCTTTTCTTTTATGCAAGTTATTTGGTTTTGTTGTGCTTCATTCATTCAGAATTCTTCTTCCAAAGTCGTTTATAGATTTTTATCATTTTACAGATTGCTTAAAATCAGGGTATATATGCACCTTGTTTAGTCAGCTAAAAGTAAGTTTATGCCAAGGATATAAGAAGAGCAAAGGAGAACAGGAAAACATTTGCACAATCACTAATATAGATAAGATTTTTGACCAAGAATGAAAGAGAAAACATAAATTATCTAACAAGATATGAAGGAGAAATATTACTGATCCCACAGACACTGAACAGGATAATTATACTACAAACAACTGTATATATATAACTTTGACAACTTAGATGAAATAGACCAATGCGTTGGAGTTAACAAAGAGATGATCTGAATAATCATATTTTTAATAAATTTAATTTCTACTAAGCAAATCTTCCAAAAGAAAGAAAACTTTAAGCCCAGATGGTTTTAAGAGGGTTAATTCTAACAAAGACTTAAGGAGAAATAGTCCCAATTCTACACAAAGTCTCCCAGGAAATGGAGGAGGATGGAGTTCTTCCCAACACATTTTAGGGAACTTACAAAACCCTGAATTCAAAATCAAAGATATCGCCAGAAAAGAAAACTGTAGACAAATGCTTCTTGAGAGGATTTTTTGTTTTGTTTTGTTTTTTGGTTTTTGTTTTTTTTTTTTTCAAAATGAGAGTAAAATTAAAAACAAACAAACAAACAAACATGTAAGGCCAAAATACTGTAATCTAAATGCTTACGTTTCCTATAAATGTAAATATCTTTATAGATATTTTGTTTAGACCAAAGAAAGCAATTAATAATCTAAAACACAAGAGCATAAAGAACTTGCTTTTTCATTTTGCTTATTTTTCCATATGACACTGGCGTTTTCCACTCACAGAGAACTAAAGTTGAAGTCATTATTTTATTTTTATCTTTTATTTTGTTCTGTTTTAAGATTTTATTTATTTGTCAGCGACGCGGCCAAGGAGAGAGAGAAGAGAGAGAGGACTCATGAACAGGGCAGCGGCAGGCAGAGGGAGAAGTACTGGACCCGAGCAGCAGGCAGACGCCTCACCCCCTGAGCCACCCAGGCATCCCGAAGACATTATTTCAAGAGAATAATTTTAACCTTGTGACCCAAAACATTAACTCCTGTGTTCTAAATCCTTCACAAGGGCTGACCCCCGAGGAGTATGAAGTGTAAGGATCAGATCAAGAAGCTGAGACAAGTTTCTGGCCAGAGGCCTACAGGGACAATATTAGGGTGGGAGGGAATGAGGGACGTCGGTACCCCAGGCTCTGGCACACTGTACGACACTGCCCACTGGTCAGCCGGTCTCACAGGAGTCACCAGACATCTCTGAAGTGGAAGACTGGGTTTGAAGGAGTTTTGCTAATTTTACCATATATGGTAACTAACTAAAATTTAATTAAAACTTGAAAAAAAAGAACGGAGTTTCAACCCATGTGAAAGTCTGACCCTGTGTGTGCCTCAGTTTTCTTACATGGAGACACCGCACCCTGGGGCTGCATCTTCAGCAGACTTTTCTGAATCTGTCAACTTTTTTTGACATTTTGTGTCCCCCATCCCACCACACCCTGACACCCAAGTACCTGTGTACTGGCGAAAACTGGAACTTAACATCTTTTAAAGCATAGAAACAGATAGTATGCCACATATAAACTCTAAAAACCCACAGCTGCGAATGCTATTCCGATTTACTAGGTATACACATGTTGAAGATAGTACAAGTTCTGCTCTTTGAAGAATTCAAACACAGGCGTATTGGAAGTACCAAAACTGTTTACATTCCAGTATCCCTCTACTTCTTTTTTTTTTTTCCTTAAAATTATTTGAGAATTTTATTTTGCATTTGCCATTCATTCCATCTCATTAAACTTCGCTATCTAATATCTACCTCCAAATAGCTACTAGTATTTTGTTTTGTTTTGTTTTTCTATCAGAATGTTTTTTTTAAATTTTTTCATCGTAACAGTATTCATTATTTTTGTACCACACCCAGTGCTCCATGCAATCCGTGCCCTCTCCAATACCCACCACCTGGTTCCCCCAACCTCCCACCCCCCGCCCCTTCAAAACCCTCAGATTGTTGAGGGAAATTGGAAGGGGAGGTGAACCATGAGAGACTATGGACTCTGAAAAACAATCCCTCTACTTCCTTTCCTAAAATCTCTTGCTTGGCATTTCGTGTGTTTTAATGTTCTCAGGGAATGGAATTTTCATTTAAAGTTGACCTATGTCAACCTTACTTTTGTTCCTTTACTGTTGTTTCCAAATCAGATTCTGGGTTTACTGCTGTAACTTAGACACAGGGTGACAGCATAATATTTTACTAACGTGTGGAAGACCTTGGATGTATAAATAAAATTTGCTGTACGATTTTCAGAAGCAATACTTAGAATATATCCAAAGTAAAAGAAAACAAAAACTCAAAAGGATAGCCACACCACCATGTCCAAAGCAGCATTATTTACAACAGTCAAGACGTAGAAAAAACCTAAGTGTCCACAGATAGATCAATGGGTAAGGATGTGTTATGTATACACAGCGGAACATTACTTAACCATACAAAATGAGAAATTTCTGACAACATGAATGGACCTCGAGGGCATTATGTGAAGTAAAATAAGTCAGCTAGAGAAAGCCAAATACTGTGTGATCTCACTTATATGTAGAATCTAAAACAAACATAAACAAACAAACAAAAAATCCAGACTACCGAAGTCATAGAAGAGTAGGTAGGATTTGTGGTTACCAGAGGTGGAGCGTAGGGAAAGGGGAATTGAAGAAAAGCGGCCAAAAGATATGAACTTCCAGTTATAAAATAAATAAGTACAAGGGATAGTAATCTTTTCACAACATATGTAAGCCTAACCTTTATGCTAAGTATTGGAAACTCATACAGTGGATGGATGTGTAATAATATTTCAATAAAACTGGGGAAAAAAAAGAAAATCACAACGATCTCAGTGTGACAAAAACAAAAACAAAAACAAAAAACAAAAATGCAGAAGACAAATCTGAATTTCCAAACTTTGATATTTGGAAAACTTAGCAAATAGTTTACATTCTTTACTTGAGAGATCTAAAATTTATCTTACTTCAGTGGGTATGCACACACACTTTACCTATCAGAGAGAAAAGGACCAACACAAATACATTAGTCATATAACTGGATTACGAGTGTTAAGCAAATGGATGCTTCCAATTCAGGTTCTGTCTACATTGAAAAAGAACAATTAGAGGGGGCACACCTCCCCCCATTTAACTGTAGCTTAAACTTCACACCACAGCACGAGTAGGTCCTAAGGAGCATATCCTTAGGGTCTGTATTGATGTCCGCGGAGAATCTTTTGGTCTTTACTGTCAGCGCATTTCCTGTCCATGGAACCTCTTCAGTAAACGGAGTCAAGAATGAGCAGCTGCACTGACGGTTTTAACAGTTTCAGAAAGAAGATATCTTCTATAATGCGAGGTCATTTTGCTCTGCATGAGAAATGAGGAAACAAGCATCACATGGCCTTTAGAGATGTTTTTATTTGACAACACATCTGGAGCCCATAAAGATAATTCTGCCTTTACACTCTGGGAAAAAGATACGATTAAACAATGCTCTCAAACCTACTTATTCAACATGAGATAGTTATAATCACACTCCTTTCTAAACTGTTTGGTTTTTTGCCTGATTACCACATGTGGAATTATAGAAAACCTAATAGAAACAAATTTTGACTTGTCCTCGATTTTATAAACAAATACTTCAAAAAAGAGCATGAAAATGAACAAGGGGATTAGTGATAGATTACACAAAAGATAAGTAATTCAGAGTAAATAGTAAATAACAAATGAGGCTTTATTAAAATGGGGAGCATACAAAAATGAGAGTAGATACAAATATAGGTCATTGGTTATATCACAGAGATTAAAATGTCTTGAATATATAATATATTTATTTGTGTATTTTGATGCTTACTGAGTTTTACTTTATGGAAGAACATAGCTGAAAAATGGTTTGCCCCTTTGTCATTGAGCAAATTATCGATGACCTAGTGTGAGGCAAAAAAGTCAGGTATCTTTTTTGGTTTCTTCTTTCCAGAGTACGCAAAAGTATTTACATTAAGTCACTTTCAAAATAAAGGACAAAACAAAATCTAAACTCTTTGCAACATGAGGATCTTAAACAAAACACACTAAAGATTTCACAACATATCAGAGAAGAATATTGAACAAGTTGCACTGCTGCTTAGCTATAACCCTTCAGGGGCTTACAGGAGGAAGGAGTCTGAGAAAGTCATTATACAGATGTTCACATCTGTTCCCTTTCAATCAACCCTTCCTCAGAATTCCTCATTTTATGCCTATAGAATGTATGGGAGTCATTTTACTTTTGTTTTTGTTTTTTTTCCAAAACACACAGAGTTGAACATTTCTTTAGGATTTTAGTATTTAATTAGGTGTTGACTTGAGATGTGTGCATGTCTAGAGCCCAGTAACTAAATGCAGCTGCGTCTTTGGGAATTATGACATATTCTTGTTGTTAGAAGCCAAGGGGAGTGGCTGCAAAGTAACTGGGCGGCTTAAGGGAGAGAACGTAAGGGACGGAGCCTTTCTTCTGAAGACCGAAGAGAGAAATGTTCACATTCTTGGTTGGTTTTCATTCTTCTCTGAGCCAATCTGCCACATCACAGGTCCCCACTTCACAGAATGAAGCATTGGGATAAAGAAAATTGAGGCTCTTAAGAAGTGGCACGACTCCCCATATTTTTCTCCCCATATTTTTCCATATTGTTGATACAAATTGGTAAAATTGAAACACTTTCAAGTACAATACGAACTAGAAAGGTCTAAGATCATCTTTCATGGCAACTTATCATTATTGGAATTGAGTCTGTCCTTGTTTTTCTAGTGTCTTTGGAGAAGTGTTATTCCAAATGAAAGGACTTTCCAAGTCACCAAAGAGTGTACTCCTTCAAGCTCAAAAGGTTTTCAATACTTTTAAACATCTTGGATCCTGAAATCTTTTTAAAATCGTTGTGCCTTGTTTTATAAAACAGTAATCACTGAAGATAACGAGGTATGGTTTTCTAAGTGGTGTTTTTAGCCACATTTAACAATGCAGTAATGATAATTAAAGTATCACTGAATGGGGTCTTCTTTATGCCAGGGTTGTGCTGAGCAATCTAGAAGCATTACAGCTCATAACCCTGAGAAGATGTCCAAGAGCAGATCCCACCTCGGGTCAGTTATTGGAGGAGGACTCAGATGTGAACCGAGGACAGCCTGGGTGTGCCTCCCCCGGGGCCCGCCTGGCTGACCACTGAAGATTAATGGGCTTTATGTATTTTTTTTTTTCCTCTTGTGTAGTTTTCCTTTCTCTTTTCTCCCTGGCAGTTGTCATTGTCTCTCTCTCTCAGTTACTGTGTCTGCAAGTTCATCGTTCCCTTACTCTCATTGTTAGTGTTTCGAAAGCGCAGAGAAGACAAACGAGGACCCTAAAGGGTTATTATGGGCATCGTCTGGAGCCTGAAATCAGTGCAGCATCTTTATGTCGCTAGTCCTTATGATACCTTCTCTTGGCATTAGATATTATATTGACTTTTTCAATATTTTTTCAGAAAACTGCTCAGAAGCCAAAACTGAATAAATTGAATATCATCATATCAGAGATATTTCTTCATTACTAAATTATGTAACACAGAGGTTTTATGAAGAGCTTTTTTCTTCCTCAAGTGCACTGGGATTCAGCAATGCACGCCTTTTACTTGTCATGTAGCTCTGGTCTCTGTATGAGCTCGAGGTTGAGAACAACAAAGGCCTGTCTTTACCCTTGTGGAGCTTACTTTTGTCGACTGGGAATGAAGGCACTTGTGGTTCTGCATGTCTGTATAGATCAGAAGCTCCAGGGTCCCCGCAGTTCATGTCACGCTCACTCATGACTGAGCGGTGGAGGCTTTCTGTCTGCCAGTGGCTGCCTGTTGTAGCTTCTCCGTTCTGCTTCCTTCTCTCTCCTCTCTCTTGCCTGACTTCCTGCCTGGCCTTTTTGTGGTCTTCCTACCTTCATTCATCTTTTGCTTTTACAGGAATGAAAGATTAAAATGTACATTGTTTGGTGATCTCTACGAGAAACTGGTAAGGACATCACACTAGTGAAAATGGTGACTCTTCACTAAGCACTGAGTTGACTCTAGGCAGCACTGCGAGCCTTTTCCGTGGTTTCGTGTTTAGTACTCACAGCTCTATGGCGTGTCCGCTCCTGTTGTCTGTACAGTTTCACTGACCAGGAGACCACACTGTGAAACGGCAAATAAACCATCCAAACTGTACCAGCTGGTCCACAGCGGCCCCCCTCACTCAAACTCTAGATGTTGAGATGCCCCTATGGTACGCTTCAGGTGTATTTTCTTTGATGGGTAACTCTTAGGGTCCCCTAGAACAATTTCTTCATTTTTGTCTCTGTGTTATACATGTAATATCAGAGAACCAACTGCATTTCTACATATTTGCCATAGTTCATTGACTCGAGGACTACAGTGATGCCATTTTAGGAACCAGAAAGAAAAAGCTACCAAGGAACTAATGACCTGCCGTTGATTTTAAGACACATCCCGATTATATAAATGCTAAAATGTAAACATAGGCATCCTAGAATCCATGAAAAATAAAGGAAGGCATAAAAACAAAGAGAACAACATTGTGCACAATCAACAGTTTATGGGGGAAGAGGGAAAGTTGAAGTCAGGGTTAGCTCGAACCACTGAAGAGGTATTCTCAAAAATAGGGAAAAAAAGGCTTTTAATCCAAACTTGTTTAACTAAAACAGTAAAAAAAATTCCAATCACATATTGTAAGTTTGAAATGATTTAATCACAACTAGTAAAACATACATTTTTAGAAAGTTATACATAGTGAAGTTGTTGAGTTCTTTTCTAGCAAGTAGTTACTTGACCTTCTGGAAGATGACCTTGACCTTGTGCAAGCTTGTTTTTAGACTTTGTTGGGTTGATCTGTTCCAGGTTTGCCCTTACCTGTCCTGTAGGCATGGCCCCTTCCGCTAGGGCATGATTCTTAGAGTAAGAATGTGCTTTTTTTTGCCTCAACTGAATGCCTAGAGTGTTCAGGTAAGTCTCTTCATTCTGGCCATGCCCAGTTTCCAAGGTCTTTCCCGCGTCATGTGACCTCTGAACTTTCTGCTCAGCTCTCAGCTTCCCAGTAGCTGTTCCTGGTCTTTGAGAGTCACATCCTATGAATCTGCAGCTCAGGAGTTAGCCGAAAACCAGAAGGAAATTTTTATGCAGATTTTGTGGCTCCTTCTCTATGCATTCTTCCTCTCTACGACTACCCCCAAATCCCCATATTTTACCTCAGTTTATTCTTCCTAGAAAGGACTCCCCTTTCTCTGGCCATGGTTTGGAGAACTACCTTAAGGATATTGTATCAGGAGTCATGGACCTCTGTCTTAGAATTTCTATTTTAAAAACAAGATGCGAATGTAAAACCAAAACTTTTTTTAAACCAAAACATTTTATTTATTTAAACAAAAATTTTTTTTCAGCATAACAGGAATACTTGTTTTTGCACACACCCAGTGCTCCACGCAACTGTGCCCTCTCCAATACCCACCACCTGGATCCCCCAACCTCCCACCCCCTGCCGCTTCAAACCCCTCAGATTGTTTTACAGAGTCCATAGTCTCTCATGATTCACCTCCCCTTCCAATTTCCCCCAACTCCCTTCTCCTCTCTAACTCCCCATGTCCTCCATGCTATTTGTTATGCTCCACAAATAAGTGAAACCATATGATAATTGACTCTCTCTGCTTGACTTATTTCACTCAGCATAATCTCTTCCAGTCCCGTCCATGTTGATACAAAAGTTGGGTATTCATCCTTTCTGATGGAGGCATCATACTCCATAGTGTATATGGACCACGTCTTCCTTATCCATTCGTCCGTTGAAGGGCATCTTGGTTCTTTCCACAGTTTGGCGACCGTGGCCATTGCTGCTATAAACATTGGGGTACAGATGGCCCTTCTTTTCACTACATCTGTATCTTTGGGGTCAATACCCAGTAGTGCAATAGCAGGGTCATAGGGAAGCCCTATTTTTAATTTCTTGAGGAATCTCCACAGTGTTCTCCAAAGTGGCTGCACCAACTTGCATTCCCACCAACAGTGTAAGAGGGTTCCCCTTTCTCCACATCCCCTCCAACACATGTTGTTTCCTGTCTTGCTAATTTTGGCCATTCTAACCGGTGTAAGGTGATATATCAATGTGGTTTTAATTTGAATCTCCCTGATGGCTAGTGATGATGAACATTTTTTCATGTGTCTGACCACCTTGCCTAAGAATGCTTGGATCAACCAGGAGATCAAAGAAGAACTGAAACAATTTATGGAAACCAATGAGAATGAAGACACTTCAGTCCAAAACCGATGTATCTATGGGATACAGCAAAGGCGGTCCTAAGGGGGAAATACATAGCCATCCAAGCCTCCCTCAAAAAAATTGAAAAATCCAGAATGCACCAGCTGTCTCTACACCTTAAAGAACTGGAGAATCAACAACAAATCAAACCAACTCCACACATAATAAGGGAAATCATCAAGATTAGAGCAGAGATCAATGAGGTAGAAACCAGAGATACAGTAGAATGTATCAATGAAACTAGAAGCTGGTTTTTTGGAAGAATCAATAAGATTGATAAACCATTGGCCACACTAATCCAAAAGAAAAGAGAGAAAGCCCAAATTCATAAAATTATGAATGAAAAGGGAGAGATCACAACTAACACCAAGGAAGTAGAAACAATCATCGGAAGTTATTATCAACAGTTATACGCCAATAAGCTAAGCAACCTAGATGAAATGGATGCATTCCTGGAAAACTATAAACTCCCAAAATTGAACCAAGAAGAAATTGACAACCTGAATAGACCAATATCTAGTAATGAGATTGAAGCAGTGATCATAAACCTCCCAAAAAACAGGAGCCCAGGACCTGATGGATTCCCTGGGGAATTCTACCAAACTTACAAGGAAGAAATAACATCTATTCTCCTGAAGCTGTTTCAAAAAAATTGAAGCAGAAGGAAAACTTCCAGACTCTTTCTATGAAGCCAGCATTACCCTGATCCCCAAACCAGGCAAAGACCCTACCAAAAGGGAGAATTTCAGACCAATATCACTGATGAATATGGATGCTAAGATTCTCAACAAGATCCTAGCAAACAGGATCCAACAGCACATTAAAAAGATTATCCACCATGACCACGTGGGATTCATTCCTGGGCTATAAGGATGGTTCAACATTTGCAAATCAATCAATGTGATAGAACAAATCAATAAGAGAAGAGAGAAGAACCACATGGTCCTCTTAATTGAGAAAAAGCATTTGACAAAATCCAGCATCTGTTCCTGATTAAAACACTTCAAAGTATAGGGATAGAGGGAACATTCCTGAACCTCATAAAATCTATGAAAGACCCACAGCAAATATCATCCTCAATGGGAAAAAGCTTGCAGCCTTCCTGTTGAGATCAGGAACACGATAAGGATGCCCACTCTCACCACTCTTGTTCAACATAGTATTAGAAGTCCTAGCAACAGCAATCAGACAACAAAGAGAAATAAAAGGTATCCAAATTGGCAATGAAGAAGTCAAACTCTCTCTTTCTGCAGATGACATGATTCTTTATATGGAAAACCCAAAAGACTCCACCCCCAAACTACTAGAACTCATACAGCAATTCAGTAATGTGGCAGTATACAAAGTCAACGTACAGAAATCAGTGGCTTTCTTATACACTAACAAGGAAAATACAGAAAGGGAAATTAGAGAATTGATTCCATTTACTATAGTACCAAAAACTATAAGATACCTGGGAATAAACCTAACCAAAGAGGTAAAAACATTTTATTTTTAAGAAGATTTATTTATTTGAGAGAGGGAGAGAGGGTGTGTGTAGGAGGGAGGCGGAGGGAGAGGGAGAGAGAGAACCTCAAGCAGACTCCCCACTGAATGTGGAGCCGAAATCTGAACACGGGGCCTGATCCCACGACCCGAGATCACGACCTGAGCCAAAACCAAGAGTCGGAGCTCAACCCACTGAGCCCCCTCTCCCCTGGCGCCTTTACACCAAAACATGTTGAATCAAAAAGTTGAGAATATGAAACAATATACATGACATGACCATTCAGATTTTAGGCATGGGACTTAATAATTTTGGCTGTGTTACCACAGAAAATTTAATAGACTGAATTCATCTCTTATGAGCCTAGACCATTTTTGTCTATGATAAACTGAAGTGAAACATACGGATATTAAAATTTTTAAGGTACAAAGAGGAGGGAAAAGATATAAAATTGAAATGCTTGAACTCACGTATACTTCATCAATTCTTATGCTGAGATGATTTTCTTGAATATTTTCTCAAGATGACTGCATATAGACAGGACAGTTGAAGTGATTTGATTCCAGTCTGTTTCTCTCTAGCGTGCAGCTGTGACTAATGGTCTGAGCACTAGTCTTGGTTGCCTGACACTTAAAGTGTTTGGAGGAGTTGAGAAAATGGCAGAATTATACAGATGTTATATTCATGCACTACTCCATATGGGGAATAACTTAGAAAATAATGTTCACCTCATACATTGGATGACTTCTGTTAACAGTATTCTGAATGAGTACAAATAAAAGTGCTAATTGAGGTTTTACAATTTATTTTCTACTATTTCTGTAATTCACATAACAAAGATAAATTCCGCCCCTCACATTTTAATGTCATTTGAAGCATATAGTTATAACTTACTAGTTGTAAGTTGATGTTATGTTGATATTTACTCTCAAACTAAAAAAGGTCTTGAGCTTTTATTTTGCGTAAGACAGATGCCGTGAGATAGTAAGCATTAAAAGCACTTAGGAATAATTGTATCTTTTTGTTTAATATTAAATTTAACAATTTTCATGGAAACAATTTTAGTCACTTTGAACATACTCATGATCATGGACAAGAAGCTCTGTTTTCTTTTTCTTATTTTCTTCATTTCAGAAACAGCAGGGGTTTTAGGGTTTAGGAAGTTTGCAGCCAATTTTAGTTCTGGTTAAAAATGTGGTGGAGAACCTGTGTGATTGGGAAATGAGAAAAAGAGAGTGTTTTCAATATATTTTATCATATACATTTTAATAAAATACTTATTAGCTGACAACATTTGGTTCTTTCCAATTTTAACCTAAAAGAATATATAGGTAAGATGGATTTGGGGCCTTTATTATGAACACATCTGTGTTATTATTTATAAGTTAATGAAATTTTAAATAAGTTTAACTAACCCAACAGCAAAGATTGTAAGATGCAAAATGTTGAAGCTGAGACTCAAAATGGAAACTATTACAGCATAGTGAGCAGAACTAAGTTTCAAAGGACTGGCGGTCAGCCAATGCTCTCTTGAAAAAGCTCGAGTCCCACATACCTACAGCTCCCACTTGCAACAGACTCACAGGAAAAAAGAAAAAGAGGCCCGTGAACACTGCATGGAGAAATGAGCTGCCTCACAAAAAGCAAAACTGAAGAAAAGAGTGGGTCACCACGTCATTCTTCATTTTTGAAGCAAGCAGTAAAGGGGAAGCCCAAAAATCTCTATTGCCTAAAAAAATCTAAAATATCATCAACATTCTAGCTCATCTCGGTTAGAGCCATGTTAAGTAAATTTTCTGAAGTTTATATGTATGACCGTTAGTTTTTGTCACTGGAGAAGGTTAATCTTTGACCACAGACTGGACTATTCCAGCGGCTGATGACATGAACACGATAAGCATAAACATTTGAGGGCAGGTGACATAATTCTCTTGATTGCTGGTGCATCCCAGAACTCATGCATGGTCTCTATGAACAGCAAGGACTTGGTAAATATTGTTCTTGTTTTACCGAAGTTTTGCCATCACATAGGAATGATAAATCATCTGTTTAATGTAATGATAATGAGTACACAATCTATTGTCAGCTAATTTGCGCAATGTAGAAAACTATCCCAAAACATGGTGACGTAAATTAACAGTTATTTAGCTCAGGTTCCGTAGGTCACCAATTTGGGTGGTGCTGACCAGTTATGCTGACCCGGGTCAGGCGTTGCTGAGCTTGGCTAAGATTTCTCATGCCTGTGGTGAGTTGCCAGGTTAGCTGGGGGCTCGCTGGTCAAAAATGGTTAGATACTGCAAAGAATGGCTTGGGGAGTAATAATTCATGGTTTTCCCTTGCTACCAACCAAAATACATTTTTGAAAATCATAAATTTAACCAATGGTTTCCATTTTTTTTCACCAACCCTACCTTCTAATAGCGATTAGTCCTTTCACTATTGTAATTGTCAAGCCAATTATTTTCTAATTTGAAATCTAACCACTACAGGAAAAGTTTGCAAATCTTTGATGATTTTAAAAGCTAGAATATTTTAATGGCTTCTCTGCATTTAAAATCAAGTCCAAAAGCTCTAACATGTCATTTATTTTTGTTTTAAAGATTTTATTTATTTATTTTTCAGAGAGAGAGAGAGATTGAGAGAGGGGAATAGAGAGCAGGCACAAGCAGGGAGAATGGCAGGCAGGAGAAGCAGGCTCCCCTCTGAGCAAGGAGCCCCATGTGGAACTTGATCCCAGGACCCTGGGATCATAACTTGAGCCAAAGACAGACACTTAACAGACTGAGCCACCCAGGCATCCCACTAGCATGTCATTTTAGTGCAATCTAACTTCAAGTTCCATCGGACACCAAATCCTGTATGCCTCCTGTTTTTAACCACATTATATTCATAAAACTTCTCAGCACAATTCACACCATTAAATTAATATAATGTTATTATTGATATTAATGCACTTAACATATCTTGTCACAAGTGTCCATTGTAAACATTGTCCATTGTACCCTAATATGAGTCCTAATGGGAATTATTTATTAGTTAACAGCATTTGCTGTCAAGCCTATGTTAAGAATTATACATCATTATAGGTATAATTAATTAAGAACAGGTACATTTTCCTTAATATACCATAATAACATTTTTTATATAGGCCTTATACATCTTATTGCAGAACGGATTTGGCAGATAATCTTAAATTAGCTCTATGTGTCTTAATTTTTAAGGTCAGTTTAGAAATAAATTGAATATGTGGGTAGATGTATTTCTAGGGGGAAAAAAAAAGGCTGCAGAGTATTTCAAGCATTTGATTTGTTTAGTGTCTCAGCGCTAGCAATGCCCTTTATGGAATAAGTGGGTGAAAATGTTGGAGACGTTTCAATGGGTACTGCATCATTCGTCCACATTCTTTTCATGTCATGAATCCAAGGGATTAACTCGATCACTTGTGACTATTTTTAAACCTACACATTTATGGTTAATTCTTGAAGGGTATGAATTAAAACCTCACAGTAAAAGCGAAACTTCTAGAGAGTAAAATCGCAATCACAATATATGCGAAATAGATGCAAATGTTTTAGCATAAAAAATGTGAAAAACCCCAGCACACATCTGACATTAGGGACTCTTACAGGATGTGTCCTGTTTTAGGCTGTGCTCTGTCCGCAATACACACGGGAAATTTGGAAAGCAGAGCTGGGTCTTCAGCACTCCATTTTCTTCCTCGTGGAAAGGGCTCCAGTGTTTCGGGACACTTACTGAATATCTTGGAGAAAGATATTACTCATCAGTCATCCTGTTATTTCCAAATAGCGGACCGTGCCTTTGCGTAGCTGGTCATATCCAGATGACCAACTGCATTTGCTACCGGCCATCAGACATGACCTAGACGATGAGGATGACCTCAGGATTTGAAAGAAAAATCAATGATTAAAAGGTGATGGCTAAGTTTAAGGTTTCCATCTGAGTTGCTATGGATGCATCTAAAGTCACTTTTTGACTTAGTCTCTGGTAAAAAAAATCCTATTTTAGTTTCACGAGAAGCAGTATGTCTGCATTAAGGGTTCATTAGCTGTGCAGAATGTAAATATGTGGTGAGCGAGGGTTTCCATCAGAAACTCAGGGGTCCCAGTCGGTGCCGTATTAAGTCACACTGCTTACAGGGAGTTCGGGGCTTGTGGAATGAACAAGTTGCTACACATACATAATAATGACTACTAATTGTAAAGGTTGGGGGAAAATTGAAGTTGGAAAGTGGACACAATCATAATTGTAGATCAGCAACTAAAACAATGAAGTTTATAACTAGTCACAATAATTTAATAAATAAAAAATTAAATATAAGGTAAAAAATTTGCTTTTTAATCTGGTAGTTTTAATTGTGGGCTCCAGGGCATTTTTGGGCAAAATAATGAAAATCTTCCTGAAATTTTGTGCTTTGAAATTTCTAATAAGTCACTTTCTGACAGATAGCATTTCTGCACTATCAACTAGACCTAAGAATTCATCCAGTAACTCAGTCAGCATTAACTGAACATCTACAGAGACCCCGCACACGTTAGTATTATAGAAAGAACGATGAAGAAGACCCCATTATAAGGAATTCATGTAGTAACTCAGACAGACATGTAATTGTGGCTTCTCTCAATTACCTGGGGGCCTTTTTATATCATTCAGGTTTCTAGACAGTGAACTCTTCAGAATAAGATAGTGTCCTTGCCTGTGTATGCCATTTTATCTGTAGCTAATACACTGATTAACCAGCTTTTAAGCTGTTAGAAAACAGCACTGTGCTTTATTTAGAAGTATATAGGATAGAATCAGAAAAATAGACTTTTCTCTACAGGCCTTTAGGGTAAATAGCCAAGAACCAGGTTCTTATCACTTTTTGACAATTAATACTTCCTTTATATCCTTCCAGACTATTTGCTTATTTGGTTTGAAAAGAATTGAAATGAGACATTAAATTTTAAAGCTTTAATTATCATTTAATAACACATCCTTAAGATCCTTCCATATTGAGACTTAAAGACTAAGCCATAATATATGGTTGTTTAGGTTCTGCACTGTCCCAGGGTACTACCTTTAAGGAAGAAGGTATGTAGATAAATTTGAAAATGTTTAGTAGTTTACAATAATTTTTTGATTCTGAAGATAAAAACTCATAACTGATCAAAACTCATAGTTGAAAGGAATAGAGACTCAGAAAAATGAAAAAAAAATCCATTCTATGCATAATATAATTTATTTAGATTTTGGTAAGGCAATACCTAGATTATAGAATGTCATCCCCAAATACTTTGAAATTAAGAAGATCATAATTTCTTCACGTGCTAGAAACCATAGCAAAATCAAATAATGTTATTAAAAAAAAACCCATGCAGATTGCAAACACCAATAGGAAATAATATATGTGTAATTCAGGAGATAATACCAAATAAAGAAATTATTGCAGTGCCATGAATAAAATAATTTTGAATAAGATGAATTTGGCAAATATAAATTGGCTATTCCTATTTAAGCCTAAAAGCAAGCCCATAGAAAAGATAACTATGCTTTTAAAGAACTGCATTTTCAAAATAATATCGTACTCTATGTGAACTGATGTCATTGAGCTCTTAAAAACTTAATTGGATGGTTGAGTTTGAAGTCAATTATCATGGTTTCACTTACCTGTGAGGTACAAGTAATAACACGGAGGACATTAGGAGAAGGAAAGGAAAAGTGAGTTGGGGGAAATCGGAGGGGGAGACGAAGCATGAGAGACTGTGGACTCTGAGAAACAATCTGAGGGTTTTGAAGGGGAGGTGGGTGGGAGGTTGGGTGAGCCTGGTGGTGGGTATTAAGGACGGCACGTACTGCATGGAGCACTGGGTGTGGTGCATAAACAATGAATCTTGGAACACTGAAAAAAAAATTAAATTAAGGTGTAAACAGAAAAAAAAACTTAATTGGAGGAAACATGCAAAACAAAGCACTGTTATCAATTGATAATATTAAAAATATTTAAAAATATCTATGTTTATGTTTACTTTATGAGTACTAATTAGGGTAAATTGAACCAAATATTTCTTGAAGATTGTGTTTGCTTATTTGAGAGAGAGAGAGAGAACATTAGCAGGGGGGAGTACAGAGGCAGAGGCAGAGAAGCAGACTCCCTGCTGAGTAGGGAGCCTGATTCTGGGCTGGACCCCAGGACCCCAGCATCATGACCTGAGCTGAAGGCAGATGCTAAATCAACTGAGCCACTCAGGCTCCCCTGAATAAAAATAAGTTTATAAGCAAAATAATGTAATAATCAAGATTCCATGCATATAATGCTCTGCAAAGCATAGAATATATAAAAAACTTCTTGGAAAAACAATATTATTTATTAAAATATTATTGACATCAGGAGTGCTTGGGTGGCTCAGTTAGTTAAGCATCTGTCCTCAGCTCAGGTCATGATCCCAGGGTCCTGGGATGGAGCCCCTTCATCAGGCTCCCCACTCTCCCTTCCCCTTCCCCCTGGTTGTGCTCACTTTCTCTCTCTGTCAAATAAATAAAATCTAAAAAAAATATATATCATTGGGATCAAACCAATAGTAGAGTCTTTGGATACTGTCAAATTTTTTTCCCACCAAAAAATACTAGGAAAAAGTAAAAAGAAAACTAATTTCTATTATGAATCTCACCACCAGCCCATCTATGATATCCATTTTAGAAAGAAAGACCATATAGCAGTCACTTCAGTATTCCAGATAGCATATAAATGAACTACTGCAACTACTTAAAATTTTTCAATTGAAGTTGATTATGAACAGAAAAAGAACAATTTTTTAAAAAATTTCTTATTTTTTATTAACATATAATGTATTATTAGCCCCGGGGTACAGGTCTATGAATTGCCGGGTTTACACACTTCACAGCACTCACCATAGCACATACCTTCCCCAATGTCCATAAACCCACCACCCTCTCCTTAAACTCCCTCCCCCTGGCAACCCTCAGTTTGTTTTGTGAGATTAAGAGTCTCTTATGGTTTGTCTCTCTCCCGATCCCATCTTGTTTCATTTGTACTTTTCCTAACCTCCTAGCCCCCCACATTGCTTCTCAACTTCCTTAAATCAAAGAGATCATATGATAATTTTCTTTCTCCGACTGACTTATTTTGCTAAGCATAATACCCTCTAGTTCCATCCATGTCGTCACAAATGGCAAGATTTCATTTCTTTTGTTGGCTGCATAGTATTCCATTGTATATATACCACATCTTCTTTATCCATTCATCTGTTGATGGACATCTAGGCTCTTTCCATAGTTTGGCTATTGTGGACATTGCTGCTATAAACATTAGGGTTCATGTGCTCCTTCGGATCACTATATTTGTATCTTTAGGGTAAATACCCAGTAGCGTGATTGCTGGGTCATAGGGTAGCCCTATTTTCAACTTTTTGAGGAACCTCCATGGTATTCTCCAGAGTGGCTGCACCAGCTTGCATTCCCACCAACAGTGTAGGAGGGTTCCCCTTTCTCTGCATCCTCGCCAGCATATGTCATTTCCTGACTTGTTAATTTTAGCCATTCTGACTGGTGTGAGGTGGTATCTCATTGTGGCTTTGATTTGTATTTCCCTGATGCTGAGTGATGTGGAGCACTATTCTCATGTGTCTGTTGGCCATCTGGATGTCTTCTTTGCAGGAATGTCTGTTCATGTCCTCTGCCTATTTCTTGATTGGATTATTTGTTCTTTGGGTGTTGAGTTTGATAAGTTCTTTATAGATTTTGGATATTAGCCCTTTATCTGATATGTCATTTGCAAATATCTTCTCCCATTCTGTCAGCTGTCTTTTGGTTTTATTGACTTGGTTTCCTTTGCTGTGCAAAAGCTTTTTATCTTGATGAAGTCCCAATTCTTTTTTTCATTTTTGCCCTTGCTTCCCTTGCCTTTGGTGATGTTTCTAGGAAGAAGTTGCTGCGGCTGAGGTTGAAGAGGTTGCTGCCTGTGTTCTCCTCAAGGATTTTGATGGGTTCCTGTCTCACATTGAGTCTATTTTCATGTGTGGTGTAAGGAAATGATCCAGTTTCATTCTTCTGCATGTGGCTGTCCAATTTTCCCCACACCATTTGTTGAAGAGACTGTCTTTTTCCATTGGACATTCTTTCCTGATTTATTGAAGATTAGTTGACCATAGAGTTGAGGGTCTATTTCTGGGCTTTCTAATCTGATCCATTGATCTATGTGTCTGTGCCAGTACCATACTGTCTTGATGATGACAGCTTTGTTATAGAGCTTGAAGTTTGGAATTGTGATGTCACCAACTTTGGCTTTCTTTTTCAATATTCCTTTGACTATTCAAGGTCTTTTCTGGTTCCATATAAATTTTAGGAGTATTTATTACATTTCTTTGAAAAAAATGGATGGGATTTTTTATAGGGATTGCATTAAATGTGTAGATTGCTTTATATAGCATAGACATTTTCATAATATTTGTTCTTCCAAGCCCTGATCGTGGAACATTTTTCCATTTCTTTGTGTCTTCCTCAGTTTATTTCATGAGTACTTTATAGTTTTCTGAGTATAGATTCTTTGCCTCTTTGGTTAGGTTTATTCCTAGGTATCTTATGGTTTTGGGTGCAATTGTAAATGGGATGGACTCCTTAATTTCTCTTTGTTTCCTCTTGTTGTTGGTGTAAAGAAATGCAACTGACTTCTGTGCATTGATTTTATATCCTGACACTTTACTGAATTCCTGTATAAGTTCTAACAGATTTGAAGTGGAATCTCTTGGGTTTTCCACATATAATGTCATATCATCAGCAAAGAGTGTTAGTTTGACTTCTTCTTTGCTGATTTGGATGCATTTAGATTCTACTTGTTGTCTGATTGCTGAGGCTAGGACTTCTAGTACTATGTTGAATAACAGTGGTGATAGTGGACAGCCCTGCCATGTTCCTGATCTTAGTGGAAAAGCTCTCAGTTTTTCTCTATTGAGAATGATATTCGTGGTGGGTTTTTCATAGATGGCTTTGATGATATTGAGGCATGTACCCTCTATCCCCACATTTGGAAGAGTTTTGATCAGGAAAGGATGCTGTACTTTGTCAAATGCTTTTTCAGCATCTATGGAGAGTATCATATGGTTCTTGTTCTTTCTTTTATTAATGTGTTGTATCACATTGATTGATTTGCAGATGTTGAACCAAACTTGCAGTCCTGGAATAAATCCTACTTGGTCGTGGTGAATAATCCTTTTAATGGATTGGCTAGTATTTTGGTGAGAGTTTTCGCATCTGTGTTCATCAAGGATATTGGTCTGTAATTCTCTTTTTTGATGGGATCATTGTCTGATTTGGGGATCAAGGTAATGCTGGCCTCATAAAATTAGTTTGGATGTTTTCCTTCCATTTCTATTTTTTGGAACAGTTTCAGGAGAATAGGAATTAATTCTTCTTTACATGTTTGATAGAATTCCATGGGAAGCCGTCTGGCCCTGGGCTCTTGTTTGTTGGGAGATTTTTGATGACTGCTTCAATCTCCTTACTGGTTATGGGTCTGTTCAGATTTTCTGTTTCTTCCTGGTTCAGTTGTGGTAGTTTATATTTCTCTAGGAATGCATCCATTTCTTCCAGATTGTCAAATTTGCTGGCCTATAGTTGCTCATAATATGTTCTTATAATTGTTTGTATTTCTTTGGTGTTGGTTGTGATCTCTCCTCTTTCATTCATGATTTTATCTATTTGGGTCTTTTCTCTTTTCTTTTTGATAAGTCTGGCCAGGGGTTTATCAATCTTATTGATTCTTTCACAGAACCAGCTCCTAGTTTCGTTGATTTGTTGTATTGTTTTTTTTTTTTTTTTGGGGGGGGGGTTCTATTTCATTGATTTCTGCTCTGATCTTTATGATTTCTCTTCCCCTGCTGGGTTTAGGGTTTCTTTGTTGTTCTTTCTCCAGCTCCATTAGGTGTAGGGTTAGGTTGTGTATTTGAGGCCTTTCTTGTTTCTTGAGAAAGGCTTGTATCACTATATATTTTCCTCTCAGGACTGCCTTTGATACGTCCCACAGATTTTTGAACCATTGTGTTTTCATTATCATTTGTTTCCATGAATTCTTTCCAATTCTTCCTTAATTTCTTGGTTGACCCATTCATTCTTTAGAAGGATGCTGTTTAGTCTCCATGTATTTGGGTTCTTTCCAAATTTCCTTTTGTGATTGAGTTCTAGCTTCAGAGCATTGTGGTCTAAAAATATGCAGGGAATGATCTCAATCTTTTGGTACCAGTTGAGACCTGATTTGTGACCCAGGATGTGATCTATTCTGGAGAATGTTCCATGTGCACTAGAGAAGAATGTGTATTCTGTTGCTTTGGGATGGAATGTTCTGAATATATCTATGATGTCCATCTGGTTCAGTGTGTCATTTAAGGCCTTTATTTCCTTGTTGATCTTTTGCTTGGATGATCTGTCCATTTCAGTGAGGGGGTGTTAAAGTCGCCTGTTATTATCATTTTATTGTTGATGTCTTTCTTTGATTTTGTTATTAATTGGTTTATGTAGTTGGCTGCTCCCATATTAGGGCCATAGATATTTAAAATTGTTAGATCTTCTTGTTGAACAGCCCCTTTGAATATGATATAGTGTCCTTCCTCATTTCTTATTATCAGTGCACCCTCAGAGACAAGCGCTCAATCACTCCCATCTCCCTGGCCTCCGGCCATGCTCCAAGGTCACCTAGCCTTGTGACCAAGTGTCTCTGTCTCTGGCACACAGCCCCGCCTGGAGTCTCTGAACCCAGCAGACCCCTGAGCTCTTCCAGAGGGTCTCCCTGGATCTTGTGGGGCCCCTGCTGACAGGGCAGTGGTCTGAGTGTGCCACAAATCACAGTTAAAGGTAACACTGAGTTGAGAGCTCACTCCTGGGCTCCATCTCTGTAGCTGCCTTCCCCACTCTAATACCTGTGAGCTCTGCAACACTCAAACACCCCCAATCTTTCTGTGATCCCGTGGGACCTGAGACCATGCTGTCCCTGCATGGGGTTCACCCTGGCTTAGCCTCTGGAGTGATGTCCCTCAGGGGAGCAGACTTTTAAAAGTTCTGATTTTGTGCTCCATTTGTGCTCTGGCCAGTGCAACTTCTTTCAAGACATGCTCTGATCTTAAATATTTGGTGATATTGGGTTATTAACTTATATTTATTAATGAAAGCTACATTGACATATAGGTAAATGATGTAGGCTTTCTCTGCAGGCCATCTCTGGATAAGATCTCTAATCTGAATTTGAGAAATCCGTGCAAATGTGTGGGGCGTATCAATGGGCAAGATTCACTTTAGGAACAAGGAAGAAGCATATAGGTTACTCTCTCTCTATTTTTACAGTAGGGAGGCATTTACTCAAGGAAAGGAACACTCTCATGTATTTTCTTTTTAAAAAAATTCCTGGCATCTTCAGATAAGACATTTCCCAAAGTTTTGTGGATTCTCCCAATCTCTAATTAACAAAGGAAGAAAAATTAAAACTTTTTGAGGAACAAATAAGTCTGAGATATGAATGAAGGTCTCTGTGCTTTAGCTTGGAAAGCTCAACCCTCCAATATTTGGATTATAATATTAAAACTCTCTGGCCCCTTTGCTTATACTATACAATTAAATGTCTAAACAAAGACTGTTAGTCATTCTCCCAGAAAAAAAAAAAAAACAACAACATGCTAATTTATGGGGCTACATGAACAATCTGAATCACTCTGTCATTGTTGGGATAGATAATTCCACCAGGGCCTGAACCCAGTAATTTAGATGCATAGTGGTAAATAAATGATGGCTTCTTAACTCTTGTTGACCCAGAATCATTTATGTATTTATCTCTTTCTTTAGGTTTGGTATTTAAATATCAAATTCCTGTACTTACATCAATGGCCTTGTGAGTAAACAGTTGTCAGCAAGGGGTTTTTGAAAGGGTAGAGAGGGGAAGTAAAAATGCAAGTTCTTAGAACAACTGGGATGGTGAAAAACCAATGTTCAGACATGTAAAAATATCTTTGATGTGTGGCTATGGTTTTGCCTTAGATGGATTATTTCTGTAGCTCTGACTCAGACTCATGTGCTCCTAAATCCCTTTTCAAAGGAAATTTTCCCAGTTTTTATTGTTACATGCCAGATACTTTTTCTACCAAGGATCTGTTTCAGCAGTCATTGGCTCCATCCCACTGCTGGATTATGTTTCAATGTTTCTTCAGAAATGTTCTCCTCTTCTGTGATATTATGACAGAGTTCTGTTTTCTTCAGTGCTGGGTACTCGTATGCCTGGAGCACAGTAGGTATTTAATGCATTTCACTGAATGAATAAAAAATTCACAAATCAGGCACCTAGTTGTACATCTGGTGATAAGTATTTCCTTAAATGTGCATGGTTCAGAAGAGTCAAATCATAATTAAAACCACCTCAAGATCAGGGGCCAAACTATTTTATGATGAAGCTATTCTGTCATGCCATTTTAATCATAATTATTCTGATCAAACTGCCTTAGAAATTTGATGCCAAGATTTTGATAGATCCATGTCTTGCTGACAATGTGGATATTGGATTATACCTTTCTGGGCTTTTTAAATTTTTTTTAATCTTGAATGTGTTATATTTTGTCATATTTTATATTTGAGACATTTCCTCTCATTGTAATTATCAAGTAAGCAAATCTTAATTAGCATTGTGATTTTAAGGTGGTTATGCCTTGAATGTTCGTTACATTAATATTTTTATGTGAAAATTTTCATTTACAGGGCATTTGACAGTTAAAATTAATTGTAAGCCCTTGCTACCTACCTAACTTGCAAAGATATCATTTGCTAAATTAGTAATAAAGTTAGACTAGTTAAGACAAAGGCATATTTTAATTTTCATTTAATTCTTAATTTCTTTTTAAATGACTCCTGATTTTCTTGGTTATAAAAAACATAAATATCTAAAATTCTCTGGTTATTTGCTTTATTAGCCCACCAGTAGAGAAAAATATGCAACCACTTGTTAGACACAGGTATATTGCGATAGCTAATAATATGCCATGATTTCACAATAGAAATCTCCAAGTATGTTTTTTGCCTGAATCGTAATCCGTTGCAATTCAAACTCAAGTCTCTATTAAATCATAACTTGATATATAATTAAATCTCTCCTTTATTTACCTCTTTCATCTGTTCAAATGCCCAATACATGTAGTACATGTGTTCAGGAATGTATTGGATCTAGTCAAAAACTTTGATGGGCAGAGCCCAGAGAAAGAAGGGAAAAAGATGATTGGATTGAATTTTATAGCCTAGGGATACGAAGATACATAATACATGATGCAAAAGATCCTTCATTGCTCTCTGAAACCAGACAACATGGGTCTAAATTTTGGCTCAATTACTCCTAAATGTGCGATTGGGCAATTTACTTAACTTCTCTTTGCCCTAGTTAACTCATCTGTGTTAATGGAAATAAAAATAACACCTACATAATAGGTGACTGTGAAGATTAAATGAGTTAATATGTGTAACTCAGAAGAGTGATTAGCACATAGGAAGCAGCATTGGAAATTATTTTTTTTACTACTATCTGAAGGAATGCATTATAATATTTATAAAGATGTGGTGATAGGCAGGGTTCTGTTTTATGTCTCAAAAGTTGAAGAGTAGGAATTATCTACTATTTTTCATGACAAGAGGACTATCTTGGTTGGTTGGACTCTGCTAGATATATATTCAAAATTCCTTGAATTTTTTGAGAAAAGCATAGATAAAACAATAATATAAACAAACACCCTAGTCAACACTGTTGATTGCCAATTTATTTTCCCCTTTCTAATTAAAACATTATTTTCTTTGGGTATCCAACCCTCAACTAGGTAGGCATCCATTATGCTTGGAACCAATGTGACCCCTTCTTCTTTTGGGGGGGTTTATATTTTCAGTTTACTTTTTTTTTAAATTAACATATAATGTATTATTTGTTTCGGAGGTATAGGTCTGTGATTCATCAGTCTTACACAATTCACAGCACTCACCATAGCACATACCCTTCCCAGTGTCCATCACTGAGCCACCCCCATCCCTCCCACTCCCTCCCCTCCAGTAACCCTCAGTTTGTTTCCTAGGATTAAGAGTCTCTTATAGTTTGTTGCCCACTCTGGTTTCATCATTTTCATTTTTCCCTCCCTTCCCCTATGATCCTCTGTCTTGTTTCTCAAATTCCTCTGTGAGATCATATTATAATTGTCTTTCTCTGATTGACTTATTTTGCATAGCATAATACCCTCTAGTTCCACCCTGTTTTTGCAAATGGCAAAGATTTTGGGGTTTTTTTATGGCTTCATAATAAATATATATATATACACCACTTCTTCTTTATCCATTCATCTGTTGGTGGACATCTAGGCTCTTTCCATAGTTCGGCTGTTGTGGACATTGCTGCCATAAACATTCGGGTGCAAGTGCCCCTTTGGATCACTACGTTTGTATCTTTAGGGTAAATACCCGCTAGTGTAATTGCTGGTGATTCCATCTTCTTATTGGTTGGTTGGATTTGGACAAAAGATGATTCCATCCTCCATGCCATGTGTAAGCATTTGGCCATTGAAGTTTAAGTTAACCACCATATAGTACTTCCCTTAATTTTCCATTTGGGCCTATAAAAACACCTAGGGAAGTTAAAATGGGCTTCTTTGAGGGGTACTTGCTTGATATTAAGACAGACTCATTGAAAGATTATTCATGTTCTTTCAGACATGATTGTGTGTGAATAAGAAGCTGAAATTTCCACAGCCCTCTAGCTGCTATAGTGAAGATGAAGGTGACACACGGAGGAGGAAGGAGCCAAGAGCAGAGAGCCTCTATAGAGTGACAGCAGATTACCAACAGAGCCACAGACTTGTTCAGTTATGCGATGTGATATAACGATTTTTTTTTTGTTCAAACCTGTTTTCTATTTTCTGTTTGTTGCAACTAAAAGTATCATAGCAAATGTACACACACATTCACACATTCTGGACATTTATGTTTCAGAAGAATATTTGTGGTACATCTCATGCAATGGCAAATAACAGAAAACTGAAGCTAAAAGAAGCTTTTTACAATAGAAATATCAGTCAGATCATACACTTGGAAGTATACAGAGGTATGGTGTGCTATGGGGTTGACTTAATTTAGAGAATCAACTCAACTTCTCTCTGATTCTCTGGGGTTTGCTTTTCTGTGTGTGTTGTTCCTGTCTTCAGGCTGGGGGTAATATGGCTGGCAGAGTTCCACACCTTACATTCAGATACCATGATACCCAGAGTAGGAATAATGCTTTTCTTTCAAATGAAGGAAAACGTTTTTACTTAGCAGCACTCAGTGAATTTCCATTTATGTTTTATTAGTCTGAATGGGATTGTAGTTTCAACTCCTGGAGGATGGTAATTTACTTAAGCTTTAACCAGTTTTTGACAAGGAGAGTGGAGAGCCATGATTGGCTTAGACTATAAACCAAAGTAAAACCTCAAGGCAAAAGCTGAAAAAGTTACAGGATTTTCTTAACTACCTTAACTTTAAAAGTTAATAATAGTTAATATTTATTGCATATGTAGCATTTTCAGATGGTATTGTAAGGATTTTACATTTATGATGTAACTTATTCCTCACAGAAAACCTATAATTTAGATATTATACCTCCATCTTACAAAAGAGAAAAACAATATAAAGAAATATCAAATAATTTTACCAGGTCACACAGTTTGCAAATGTCATGACACATACCCATATTCCCATCCAACATCAAAGACCACGCTTTACTGACGATGTTTTGTTCTATTACTCATCGTATTAGAAGGAAGATAAGATGCGGGACAGAAAGAATGAGAGTTAATTCTTGGACCTTATCACTTACTGTAAATCCGTTTGCTTGAAATCAACACATACCGACCCAGTACCAGCACAGCTGGAAGAACCCATAGAAAGCAGGGGTATGTTTTTTGTTATCTGGAGAACAGAGCTGTCAGGACTTGAGGATCGCCTGTGGGGAGATTATTCATCACAGAGAATACTCTGGAGCTTCTTTCTGAGGGAATGTCTTCATTTTGAGAATTTCACTTCCATTTTTGTGAAGTATTAAGAAGATGGTGTATTTTTTAAAATAAATATGAAATAAATATCGAGATAGTCAAAGTATATAAAAGTACAGAATAACTGTATAGTGATATTGACAACATGTCTATGAGAAAGCTTTGTTTTGATCAAAAATGTATTTATTATTTAATGATGAAAACATGTAAAATAGTCATTTTGAGAAGAGAATAGAATATTGAAAGGTAAAATTACTTCTATGACTACTAAAAATGCAATCCAGCCATATATCAAAATTTATGTGAAACCTCACCTTCTCCAAACACACAAAAATACCACAAATACACTTTTGAAGCTGTGCTCTCTTTCCTGTAGACATTGTGTGTGTGCCTGAATGTGTGGATGTGTCTATGTCTATTATTAACTAGGAAAAAAAGTATCCCTCTTCATAATACTAAATTGGGCCCTAAACACAATTTTATCGATTCATTTACTATATTTTTATTTCAAACGACTATTACTTTAAACGAAAAATTTGTTGACATGTGTCAGTGTATTCCAAATGTAAAATTGCAACTTTCTCCCCTCTAGGACTCTGTTGGTTCCACATCTGGAAGCGAAGCTATGTAAACTGGGCATAAACTTAAGTAAATAAGGCTAGTTGACTTTTTAATGTAATAATAGGATTTCATATATATCAAAATGGTCTCCAGTGTTAATGATTATTGAGCCCCTTTGTTTCATAATTTTTCCACCTACTGTCTGAGAAAGGAGGATTCTTTGCATAGAGTCTCTTTCCCTTTCACTTTCTCTTGGCTTGTCAGTAGTAGCAGTGGCAGACATTTATAAAGATGTGCTACTCAGATCTTCCTTAAGATGGAAACCATCATGAAAAACACAGTTAGGTGAGCGTCTCTAGCTGTGAAGTAAATACCCTCACGATCTTGAGATTTCAAGCTGAAGTCACACATTTTCCAGAAAGCACGCAGACAGGGCAAGACATACGATGACAGAGTATGATGGGAGTACTAGGGTCTGGGCAATTCCGCAGTCTTTGGCCTAAAGTTCCTCATTTGAATGGCCAATGCTTTGTCGCAGCCACACTGAAGTCTGAGCCTCTGCCTACCCAACCTCCTTCCCTTACTCCTCTCCTTTCACAGGTTTCAGACCCGTATCATGACCTGAAGCTCTTCCTGCCTACTTCTGATCCTTTCACAGGGCAATGCCCTCAATAAAGTTCTTGCACTATTTTTTTCAAGATTTTATTTATTCATTTGACAGTGAGCAGGACCACAAGCATTGGGAGAGGCAGAAGGAGAGGGAAAAGCAGACTCCTTTCTGAGCAGGGGGCCAGATGTCAGACTTGATCCCAGGACCCTGGGGTCATGACCAGCCACTTAACTGACTGAGCCACTCAGGTGCCCAGAACTTGCATTTTAAAACCTGTCTTGCCATCCGTTTCTTGAGGAATACAACTGACACACAGCAAACGTGAAATTCTTACCTTTTTTTTTTTTTTTTTTTTTTTAGACAGAGAGAGAACAATTGGGGAGGAGGGTCAGAGAGAGAAGGAGAAGCAGACTCTCTTCTGAGCAGGGAGCCTGATGCAGGGCTCCATCCCACAACCCTGAGATCATGACCTGAGCTGAAGGCAGACACTTAAGCTACTGAGCCACCAGGTGCCCCTTTTATTTTACCTTCTATCCTCTTCATGCAGGTATTCTCACAAAATGCCGGGGAAATCCTTGCTAGTGAGTCCTTTACTACCAAAGCAAAATCATTTTTTGAGAGAAGATATTATTAATGAATTCAAATATATTTGAGAGCTTCCTATGCTCCACACTATCTTATACATTTGGAATATATCAGTGAACATGAGTGATCTAATTAACCATAAATTAACAGAGAAAATGTATATTTAGGGAAGGTGTCCACATTTGGGCTTTTTAACAAAAAAAGTACTTTTAGACAATCAGTTCACACTATATTCCAAAATGAGTACTACATTCCATTTTTTTCAAATTCGAATTTAAATTCTTTTTAGCTAACATACAGTGTAATATTGGCTTCAAGAGTAGAATTTAGTGATTCATCACTTATATATCATTCCCCGTGCTCATCACAAGTGTCCTGCTTAACGCTTATCACCCATTTAGCCCAACACCAATTCCCCACCCACCTCCCCTCCAGCAATCCTCAGTTTGGTCTCTATAGTTAAGAGTCACTTGTGGTTTTCTTCCCTTGTCTTTCCATCCCTCCCTTTCTGCTATGGTCATCTGTTTTCTTTCTTAAATTCCACATATGAGTGAAATCATATGGTATTTGTCTTTCTCTGATTTGTTTTGCTTAGCATAATACACTCTAGCTCTATCCATGTCATTTCAAATAACAAGATTTCATTCTCTTTGATGACTAATAGTCCACGTATGTATGTATGCATGTATATATATGTATATATCTGTGTGTGTATGTATATATATATATACATATATACATATATATCTGTATACCATATCTTTTTCATCCAAAATAAGTACTAAATTTCTTAGCCAGTGTGTTATGTAAGAATAAAAATGATCCCTCCAAAATAAAACAGAAAATACTGAAGGGTCAGAAGAAAACAGTCACACATATAAATCTGTTCTCTATGTGGGAAAGGTGTTTTCCCAGACATAAAAAATAATTTAATTCATCACAAAAATATACCATTATTAAGCTATAAAAATTTCTCTACTTCAGAAACATGGCCATGATTTCAAACTCAAATGTTGAGTATATTATTAACATCTTTAGACATGGAGCCACCATTTCCTTCCCAATTGCATTAGAGACATGGGAATACTAAAACCCACAAGAACAAAGGAGTCTTACAGAAAGATGAATAACTAAATCTATAGGAATTAAGAAAAACCACTCATAGTCTACCCAATTCTGTATTTTGCAAACATACCAAATTCTAAAAAGTACTATGCTGAGATACTTTCTAGAGACCCAGCTCTTCACAACCATTACTCTCTGCTACTTGGATCTCTGACTATTTCTGCCTACTTTCTCTGTACCAGGAGATCTTTACCTGACTTACGTTAGATCACAAGGGCCACCACTGATGCCTTTGGCAATCTAAGGAAAACTATACACTATGTTTCAGAATAACTGATTTTAAATTCATAGAATAAAATATAATACCTCGGATTTCAAGGGAAACCAATTACATTGAAATGTATTTATGAAAATATTTTAAAAATTGGGTGATACAAAAGTAATATGCTTTTTATTAATGCCATAAATAAAATTATTAACAGAAAGTTTATTGTCTACTATAACTTCTAAATAGTGTTCAGAATAAATTCTATTTTGAAATATGTACAACACCTGATATATCATAGGAATATTTCTCTAACTCCTGGTGGCAAGGTCACAGTTATCCTATTACTGCTGTGTCTGAAGCTATGTTTATAATTGAAGTTAGTGCTGTATTTTAGTTGGAGGCTAGTGAAAATAAAAATATAGATTATTTGCTTATAATCCATAAACTCTGAGAAATCCTTTCTGGAAATAGAGTCTAAATCTTGAAATGAACAGAAAAGAAATGGGATTGACTTGACAACAATATGATGCTTTTTGAGATGCATAGTTTGCACGAGGAAAGTACTATGGACAAGATGGAATCAAGGCAAAATCTGATGGCAAAGAGTGCTTGTAAGTTACATATTTTGTACTTTCTCAACTTCAAATATCAGAAAACTGTGCAATAAATAGTAGTGGGAAGACACTGCAAAAATATGATGGCAAAGGACACTGACTTCGGAGCAACACATATAAATATTTTTTGAAATGCAAGGGCAAAGAGGATGTTCTTTTAGTATCGAAACAAAACAACACACACGTACACACACACTTCTTTTTTTTTTAAAAAAGATTTTATTTATTTATTTGACAGAGATCACAAGCAGGCAGAGAGGCAGGCAGAGAAAGAGGGGGAAGGAGGCTCCCCGCTGAGCAGAGAGCCCGATGCGGGGCTCGATCCCAGGACCCTGAGATCATGACCTGAGCTGAAGGCAGAGGCTTTAACCCACTGAGCCACCCAGGGGCCCCCCACACACACTTCTCTGATTACTTGCAAAGAGACTAGACTTAGACTGTGTCACACAAATTAGGAAAAAGAATGGAGAACCATTTAACAGTGTGTAGGCAAAGTTGTCACTGAAGATGTCACTATCTTGACAGATTTTCTTTCATAAGTGAAAGCAACAGAAAGACAAAAAATCATTTGAATGTAAAATTCAAAAAATAAGGATCGTGATAAAATTAAATAATATAACAAAGGAAAAATAGTAAAATTTGAAAAACTAAAGGATAATACTAGTTCTAGTCAAACAAGATAAAGAATTATTTATAACCATTTATAATAATTTATATTTATATTATATTTATAATATAATAATAATTGCAGATACTTTAAACATGAACATGTCAAAACTTCAATACTTCTATATTATTTTTAAAATGCCAGTGATAATCTAGATCTAAAACACCAAATTAAATTAACTAAATTAATTTAATTAACTAAACAAGTATTTATACTGATAATTGGGAAGGGAAGGAAGAAAGAAAGTCAATGTTGGCTCCACTCTCCATATTAAAGAGGAGGTATCCAAAATGCTGGAAATCTAAAATTGATAAAATCAGGGAACAAAGTAGAACAGAAATGTATTACGAAAAAGATGAGTGACCTATAAAAACAGGAGATTCAACATTAAAACATCAGTAGATAAGTCAGTCAGAGAAAGACAAATACCATATGATCTCTCACATGTGGAATTTAGAAACAAAACAGATGACCATAGAGGAAGGGGAAAAAAAAAGGAGGGAGGCAAACCATGAGACACTCTTTTTTATTTTTAATTTTTTTTATTTTATATATATTTTTAATATCTTTTCAGTGTTCTAGAATTCATTGTTTATGCACCACACCCAGTGCACCATGCAATACGTGCCCTCTACAATACCCACCACCAGGCTCACCCCACCCCCCATACCCCCCTCCAAAACCCTCAGTTTGTTTCTCAGAGTCCACAGTCAATCATGGTTTGTCTCCACCTCTGATTTCCCCCACCTCTCTTCTCCTCTCCATCTCCCCATGTCCTCCATGTTATTCCTTATGCTCCACAAATCAGTGAAACCATATGATAATTGACTCTCTCTGCTTGACTTATTTCACTCAGCATAATCTCCTCCAGTCCCGTCCATGTTGCTACAAAAGTTGGGTGTTCATCCTTTCTGATGGAGGCATAATACTCCATCGTGTATATGGACCACATCTTCCTTATCCATTCGTCCATTGAAGGGAATCTTGGTTCTTTCCACAGTTTGGCGACTGTGGCCATTGCTGCTGTGAACATGGGGGTAGAGTTGGCCCTTCTTTTCACTACATCTGTATCTTTGGGGTAAATATCCAGTAGTGCAACTTCAGGGTCATAGGGAAGCTCTATATTTAATTTCTTGAGGAGTCTCCACACTGTTCTCCAGAGTGGCTGCACCAACTTGCATTCCCACCAACAGTGTAAGAGGGTTCCCCTTTCTCCACATCCCCTCCAACACACGTTGTTTCCTGTCTTGCTAATTTTGGCCATTCTAATGGTGTAAGGTGGTATCTCAATGTGGTTTTGATTTGACTCTCCCTGATGGCTAATGATGATGAACATTTTTTCATGTGTCTGTGAGCCATTTGTAGGCCTTCTTTGGAGAAGTGTCTGTTCATGTCTTCTGCCCATTTTTTGATGTGAGAGACTCTTAACTAGAGAGAACAAACAGGGTTGCAGGAGGGAGGTGGGTAAGGTTTGAGCTAGATGGGTGATGGGTATTAAGGAAGGCTCTTCTTCTGATGAGCACTGGGTATTATATGTAAGTGATGAATCACTAACCTCTACTCCTGAAATGAATGTTACCCTATTTGTAACTAGAATTTAATAAAAACTTGAAATTAAAAAAAAATGTCAGTAGAGAAATGAAAGCAAGCCTCATTCAATAGGACACCACTAACAGAACACTGATTAAAAGTCTGTTCATGATGAAAAACATGGTTGCTTATTTGTACATCACAATAGAACAAAGCATCTAAAATTGAGAGGAAAAAGAAAACCTCACTTGCTTCACTTCTCCTTTGAAGTTTATTGAAAACAACAAAAACCAATAATAATAAAAAAGAGAATGGGGGAATACCTCATCAGTGATATAAAAAGACAGCCATAACCTCAAACCACAAACCATGGGTCATACTTGCCAAAACTGTAAAGCCAGAACTGAGATGAGGAACGTGCTGAGAGTTGACATCCGTTGCCTCTCAACTTTAGCACAGAGCACACTCTCCAAAACCATCACTTTCCCAAAGGCACACAGGACTAGAGTTTGAGTAGAGGGTTTGGTCCAGCTCTGTGATGGTCACAGGTTTTATGTGGAGCCAGAAAGAAGCCCAGTTCGAATGACTGGGTAGGGAGGCTAAGAAAAATCAAGCTGATAAGTGATTTATTTTATTTAGAATTTGGCTTCCAGCTCCAGGAAACTGTAGAGAATGAAATAGAGTAAGAGAAGGAGCGCCAGACCACAAGACCCAGGACCTGAGCCTGACCAGCAATTGCTGTGAGGCCTGTGAGTCTCTTGGATGAAACTTGAGGGGAGCCATGTCCCTAGAATAAAGAATGTGGTCAGAGACTAAGAAAATAGAAGGGAGTATGTTCTGGAAAATAAGCACACTCTGTTCCTTATGCAACTGCATCTCCTTACACTCTATTATGCTGGCAGCCAATGCCTATTCAAAGGTGAGTTTTAACTGGAAATAAACCAGTAAAGTTCCTATACATAAATACTGCCATTACCAAGGAATGCATTCATGATAAAAAGATAAATATCATGGACCTCAAGAAGAGTCATTCCGTCAAAATATAGGAAGATACTAGAAATCTCTTAAAATCTCAAGATAATGAACAGTAACGATCTTTTTTAAAGGAGTAAAGGAATCAGAGACAAGTTGTAAGACATCAGAAGATCATAGATCAGTGCAAGTGAAAATTCTGAGAAAAAAACATTGGAAAGAAGTGGAAGTGAATTAAAAATACTACAGGTAATATAGAAAGAAAAAAAGATAGAATACAATGACTGAAAAGAAGGTCAGAAATATGTGGATAGATTTGAGTCAAAACACAACAAAAAGAAAATGACAACTAATTAAAGAAGATTATAAAAAATTAAAATTATGGTAACAGAGGACATCTGGGCCACACATCACTAGTGGTTTTCAAGAGAAAAGAATGCATCAAATACAAAATCTATTCAAATGTATAAGAGGAGAGAATTATGACACAAAAGGACTGGAATGTGTAGATTTATAAAGCATGCTGTTTACCAGGAAAAACGGACAGAGAACAATAAACATTAAACAATAAACAAGTGAATTAGACATTCCCTTGATGGTGTCATGCCACTACTAATCGGCATCCAGACGGAAAGGAGCAACCTCTTCTACCAGAAGGCAGGACAGTCTAACTAATAAATGATGCCCGAAAATTTTGAGAGAAAAGAAAAATGATGCTAGATTTTTTTTTCTTAGGTAAATTTTCATTCAGTGTAACAGCAGCAGAGGGATGATACAAGGGTCTAAATACTTCAGCAAGTTCAACGCCAGACAAACAAACAAAATAATTCCATGACAACCAGGACAAAGAGCCAAAGACTCTAGCAAGGACCTCGAAGTGGTGGAAAGAGAAGGGAGTCGTGAGTCCTTTCAAACACACGACTGGCACCAGCCGGAGCCGCTGTTCCTTTAGCACGGAGGTATGAGTGTCACTACGTTAACACAAACCAAGGGAGTGAGAGAAACAAGAGATATTAATGTGCATTATATCTTTACTCATAGGGAGTAAATAGTAACTGTACTGATTATTTGAAAAAACTCTGGACAATGTCAATCACTCTAACAATCTATTTATAAAGGGTACATGGGAGTCTTCATTTCACTCTTCTTGGATATTATCTGTGGGCCTCAAAATTTTCAAAAGAGCAGGTTGTAAAACCACATGATAAATCATTTGTTGCTTAAATAAAACTTCAATAACTTCAAGTTTTCATTATCTTTTTTTTAATCTTAATTTTAGAGGATTATATTAAGAAATAATATCACTTTTGGTAAAGAAGCTATTGCTTGAATTTTAACAATACTACCAATTTTATGGCAATTAAAGGGTCATATTCATCTAAATAATTAAGTTTTTAACATAATTTTTAGATATGTTTTCAACATGGAAGTAGTACATTTTAAAAATTTTATTAAAATTAAATTTTATTAATGTTTATTTTTAATTAATTTAATTAATTTAAATAAATTGAATTTTAATTAAATTAATTTAACTAATTTTATATTTTATTGAATTTTTATTATTATTTTAAAATTAATTTTATTAACCTTAGAACACATCTCTAAATTAAATCTATATATATTTTTCTTGCTAGAGAGTTATCTGAAATAATGTTGGTCAAATACTATGGATGTTTTTAATAATTAGAATTTAGGTGATTAAAAAAAATAACCCTACCTTTCTTGCATTCTTGAAGAAGTCATTTTTTCATTAAATAATTAGTAAATAAAAGACTATATATTTTTTTCAGAACATACTAGTAGGGAGAAATTATATCTCTTAGTCTTTGAGCAGCATGTATGTGATTTAGAAAGTAGTTTTATTGTTACATATTCAACCACTATAGAATATACCTTCTTTCAATTAACCAAAGAGTTACTTGCAAAAAATATCTTTGTCAATAACTAAAATTAAAATTATAAACATCAAACTTAATATGACCACAAAAATTAGGAAAAATTATCACAAATATGGCAAGAAATAGGTTTCCTTAATGTTGACAAGTTTCATCATACGGAGACCCGTGGGTGGCGGGGCCAGTTGACTCTTGGTCTCCGCTCAGGTCCTGACCTCAGGGCTGTGCGACTGAGCCCCAGGGGAGGCTCTGCACTCAGCCCGAAGTCTGCTTGAGACTTTCTCTCCCTCTACCCACCCTCACCACGGCTCACACCCTCTGTCTTAAATAAATAAATAAATATTTTTAGTTAAATAAAAGAATACTCATTAAACATTTTATAAACTCTAAAGTACTTAAAGAAATTTAAGATAAAAATATCGACACAATGCCTTTGACTTTCAAATTTGGGCTACTTATCTTTAAACATTTATTGTTTTATTTGACAGCGAGAGAAAGCAAGACGCATGAGTGGGGTGAAGGACAGGGGGAGAGGGAAAGACAGTCCTCAGACTCCAGGCTGAGTGGGAGCCCAAAGCGGAGCTTGATCCCAGGACCCTGAGGTCATGATCTGAATGGAAACAGAGTCAGATGTTTAACTGGCTGAGCCACCTGGGTGCCCCAAATTTGGGCTCTTGTAATGTGAGAATTCACAAGTTTTAAGAGTGAGGTTAGAAAGACAATCTTCACTGCTTTCCTAGAAGTTTGAATATTGGAACAATGTTAGGAAAAAATGTTTTCAGTGTAATCAATTCTTTTTAAAAATATTTTTTCCTAAAAAGTGTTCTAAAAATTTGACTTCTAGGAATTTATCCAAAGGAGAGAGATATTCTGGTAATAGTACTGAAACTGTTGGTGGCATGGTAGGACACCAGCTAACTGCCAGTTAACTAGCCACATGACCTTAACCCCTCCATGCCTCAGTAGCTCATCAGCAAAATAAGGATAATTCTAACCCACAGAGTTGTTATAAGTATTAAATGAGTCCATATAAAAATGTGACCAGAATAGCTATGGTAAACTCTTATTTTATGCAAATATCCCATAATAGTGGTATTCATAACAGCAAACACTATGACAAACTTAAATGTCTGAAAATAAAGGAATGATGAAATAAATCATAATCCACATACAGAATTATGAAACCACCTAAGACTTTTCTTGACATGAGTAAACGTCCATTTATAGATAACATTAAGGGATTAAGGCAGATTATAAAAGTACCAAAAGGAAGGCTTCAGTTAGTCCTAAAATTAGGCAAATATTCCTAAGGTAACTATTCCAAAATATTTATGGTAATCTAATGAATTATGCCTATCTTGTTCTCATTTCTCTCATTCTCAAATTTTACAAGTTTATACATGCATCAAATTTTATGTTAAACATGTATTGATTTGATAATCAAAAATTAGTAATTAAAAAGAACTTAAGTCACTCATGAAATACACAGTAGCTGCTTCCTAATCTCAAATATATTTTTCTGGGGTGCCCAGGTGGCTCGGTCAGTGGGCACTGAGTGCCACAGAGAGACCACAGAGTGGCTGCCTTTGGCTCGGGTCATGATCCCAGGGTCCTGGGATCAAGTCCTGCATCAGGCTCCTTGATCAGTGGGGAGCCTGCTTCTCTCTCTGCCTCTGCCTGCCTCTCTGCCTGCTTGTGATCTCTCTCTCTCTCTGACAAATAAATAAATAAAATCTTTTAAAAATGTATTTTTCTGGATTTAAATGATTCATGACTAAGTAATTCTTGGCTATATTTTAATTTTAGAATTTAATCAAGTAACAAATATATCCTGGGATATTTAGGCCGAGCAATGGATTTATTTTCCTTTTTAAGTGCTGAGCAAATTTACTAGCAGAACGAATGTGGAAGGTTGAGAGGGTTATCGGGCAAGATTCTGTCTCTCTGGTTTCTACAGTCTTGTTACCTTCTTTACCCCATGCTTTGAATATACTTATAAAAAAATACAGATTCTACTGAAAGAGACTTTCTGATTCTATACCTGTGAGGCAAGAACCAGCATGAGAGAGAATCGAAACAGTATGCAACCTGCGGCCAGAACACGAACAAAAGTTAAGAAGGAATTTCAACTGTTTCCTCTCGATTTGTTATGTCAGGTGTGAAACAACAGGGGTCATCAGTTTTAATTGAGAAATGAAACTGTTCTTACTTCCATGTTGAAAACATATCTAATATAATACATCAAGACAACATTGAGAGAGAGAAAAAAAACCAGAAATGGGGAATATTTTACTTCATGTATGGTAATACAATTTTTAGATGAGAAAAATGATAGCTAAACCAGTATCATAAAGTGCCATATCTTGTTATTTTTAAAATTTGTATCATATCTGTAAAAACCTAGCAAGGATACACCAACTTGATTTGAACAGATTGAGGATAAACAGTCTACCTTAGTTTCTACCCACAGTCTAGGCCATAAGGTTTATTAAAGTGATTTCCTTATTGTTTTATAACTCTGATAATCTGTTACAAATACAAATCTGTTCACACATTTTTACACAAGTCATAAAGCTGCACATCTATTTCAAATGGCATCTAGCGACTGCCCCCTGGAAAAGTCGCCCTTGAACTTTGCGCTGAAATGCCATCATGAGGTTATGAAATGCCATCATGAGGTTATGAAATGCCATCATGAGATTATGCCTTCAAAACAAGGACTTACAGACACGCTAATGCTGATTATGGGGGAGACACCATTTAAAATATAGGGGAAGTCAACTGGAATGGTTTTCATATCTGATTGGGCTTTACATCATGACAAATTTAAGCCTCAAAAAGACATGAAAGAGGCAGCTTAAGAAGGAGAGACAAGATGCCAGTGCAATTTTCTCCTCACTGACTCAAAACAAGGCTTTGTAGCGATGAAAAAACTCAGTTGCTGCTTCTCTCCGGGAAGAGAATTCCTCCCACGTACCCCAGCATTTCACTCTCTCTTCACCTGAAGCAGTAAACGGGCAGAACAGCGATCATGCTATTTAATAAACTTCTGGTGGCCCATGGAAGGAGAAGATAGTTTTTAAAAAATGACCTTTTTATCTTTTAGATAAAAGTCTGAAAAATATAAATTTTATCTTTATATTTTTAGATAAAAATGATACATCTACAAAGCAAGAACGAAATGCTCTCAAACATGGTAATGGGAGAAACAAAACAGAAGTTCATGGGTGTTACTAACAGAAGAGAAGAATAACACATTCAGTATCTCTGTTCACAGAGACATGAATTTGAAAAGGCCAGAGTAATTCCATACACAATGAATTAAAAATTGGTCCAAGGTAAGCTACATTATTATACAACTTCAGAAGAGCAGGAAAAAGAGAGGATCTTGCAAACTTGTTGCTATGGTCTGCCTGTCTGTGTCCTTCCGAAATTGTGGTCACAGTGTTAGGAAGTGAGGCCTCTGGGAGGTAATTAGGTCATGAGGGGGAGCTCTCATAATTGGGATTGGTGCCTTATGAAAAAGGTCCCACAATGTTCCCCCATGCCTTCTGCCACGTGAGGATACAACAGAGAAGTCTGCAACCCAGAGGAGGGTCCTCACTCAACCGTGCTCAGACCTTCAGCCTCCAGAATGGTAAGAAATAAATTCCTGTGTTTATAAGCTACCCACTCTCTGGTATTTTATTATAGAAGTCCCAAAAGGACTGAGATACTTCTGGAGCGACAGAGGTTTTTATGGTGACATCCAAATTCTCTTCGTCTCATGGAAAAAGTCTCAGAGGTGAATGATTATGGAATAGAATATTCAATGACACATTGGGAGCTGAAAGAAAATGTATTTTGTTTTCTAAATTGTGGGGGAAAGGAAGTTTTTCAACCTAGAAACTACAATTAGCTAGAAACTAGAATGACTGATCATGTGAGAGAGTGAAGTCCATGTAACCACAGACACAGGGGTACTCTAAACATTAATGTCTTATAGAACCATTCTTGAGGAGCCTCTGGACGATACAGACACCAATGTGAGGAAGCAGAACGTGATGGAGATACGAGATGCAAGGTTCAGACACAGAAGAGGAACGCTGCTCAGCTTCTCTACAGCACACTATGCATAATCATCCCCTAACACACTCGGATTGGAAACTGAGCAATAGCTGAAAATATGTCTAATTCTTGAACATGATTTTTAGACATAATTTCTTCTAGTCACAAGCCTATTATTTGATTTATCCAATACTTAACTATATGACACTCTAAATTATTTTTATTTAGAAATTTTTGGAAGGGTATGCAGTATTATTATGTTTTAGGTTCTTCTGTTGTTGAAATTAGATTTGCTTTTCAGGAGTCTGGCCATACTTGAAAACAATAATTCTAAGCCATCTTGCACATTCTATAAACTGCTAAATTACTAAAGAAAATTCTCATTTATAAAGTTTCGATTGCAGCTGTTTTCCATTGTCATGTTTCATGTACAGACTTGCTTACAAGGCATTAAAATAGAATTCTGTGACTCATAAGGAAATGTTTTTTCAGATTCTGAAGATGGTTCGAATGTAATCATTGAACAGGGTCGACCTATTTTCTTAGACCAGGAAGACAAATCCCAGGGCCCTGAGACCATGACCTGAGCCGAAGGCAGAGGCTCAACCCACGGAGCCCCCCAGGCGCCCCTAAAATGGCCAGTGTTTCTTGAGAAAATCTGTGCTCCTCTGAACACGGACTGTTGTCCGTCATTTCCAAGAGCCGGTGACGCTCCGTCTGGCCCGGTCCCGTCGGTGGGAGCGCACGGAGTCGCAGCATCTACGGAAACCTTCCCAGCGCTGCGAGGGGGTCAGCGAGCCGACGGCCTCCCGCTCCCAGCACCCTGAGGACTCGTCTCAGCTTTAGAGCCAAGGCCAAGCGCTTTCAGAGCCGCCCTGGCCGGCCCGAGCACAGGAAGGCGAGAGGCCTGCCGTGTCCGCGGTGACCTGCGTCTGACCCACCCGCGTCGCTCCCGAAGCCCCTTCGAGCGGGCCGCGTGTCTGTCACGAGCGCGAGCCACCGGCCGGAGCCCCGCCGCGCAGCCCGTGGCCCTCCGCGCTCGGGGTCACAGCTCGAGGGTCTGCGCGCGTCCGCTCCGCCGCGCCGGGTCCGACGGTCTCACGGGCTCCGCGTGCCCGACGCCGAAAACGCGCCTCGGAGCCTCCGCGCACGGTCGGTGACGTGGACTCGGAGCCTCCTGCTGCCCGCGTGTCCTCAGCGTCCGACCGGCCGCGTCGCGTGTGCAGTGATCCGTGTCCCCGCCGGCGGGACAGGTGCCCGGTCTCCGCGCTCCGACGGCGGCGGGAGGGAAGATGCGACCGTGTGCGCCTCGGGGTTTGAGAAAGTCTCTCGCACGGAGTAGCGATCGTCCCGCGGAGCTCTGCGTCCCGGGGTCGCACCGTCCTCCACCCTCCACCGGGGTGACGGTCCTCGAGGCGTCGGAGAAGGCAGGGGTCGAACGCGTGCGTGTCCGGGTCCGAACGGAAACACCGACACCGTCGCGGGCCGCGCGTCCTCCGCTCCCTCCAGGCCTCTGGGACACAGCGCGCGCGTCTCCGGGTCACCTTCGCGCGCGCGTCTCCGGGTCACCTTCGCGCGCGCGTCTCCGGGTCACCTTCGCGCGCGCGTCTCCGGGTCACCTTCGCGCGCGCGTGTCTGCGCGGTGGCCGAGCCGGGGGAAGCGTGTGTGGACCCGGGGCTGCGCGCCTCTCCTCCGGCCCGCGGGGAATCGCGCCTCCAACCAGAGACTCACAGAGCGGTGCGGCCCCGAGCGCAGAAGCCGCCGTGAGCGCGGGAAGGGCCGGTCGCCAACTCCTCCGGGGAGCCGGCGGGAGCACCTCGTGCAGGCGACCCTCGGTCTCCGCGGGGGGCCGGCGGGACACACACTGCAGGGGAGGAACCGACCCTCGCGAGGCCGCAGGTACAGAGGAGTAAAGGACTTTTCGTGCCACGTCGGTGGGATTCGCGATGTCGGTGTATGTGGTGTTTGTGCAGGACAGACGGATGCGAGGACCCGACAGGCGGGGCTCAGGGGACAGTGGCCGCCGAGAGCATTGACTTGGGTGTCGTGGGAGGCGGACATCAACGTTTTCGGAAGAAGGAGACAACACGGGCTTCCTGACGGGAGAAACATTCCGAAAGGAGCAGACAGACGGGGTACAGTGGGGGACAAAGAGGTCCCAACGCGGACAGTGGTCCGGTGGGAGATGAAATGCTGGTGGCGGTGGCCATTCCATGCACAGCAGACAAAGGCAGTGACAGCAGCGACATGTTTTAGTGACTAACGGGATGGGCTGCGCAAGAGGTTCTGAGTTCCAGCTTAGGGGAGTAGGTTCTGAAAATGTAGAAGAGAGAAGAACGTTTTTACTTGCCTTTTTAGAAGTTAGGATTAGAGTTCAGTTCTGGATGGGATGAGTCCGAGTTGTCCCTAAGATAGTCCGAGAGGTGCCATCAGATGTATTTCTAGTGCTTGCGGGAGCGTTTCCGGACACCGGAGGTGTGGGCGTCGACGAGGACAGAGCCAGTGGACCGACTGCCACCAGAGCCTCAGTTTGGCTGGGGAAGACTGGAGATAAACACACAATGTGACTGTCTCCATAAAAGGAGATTTAGGGGAAAAAGATCTATTTGTAACCCAAACTGAGAGAAATGGCACATTTTCCCCCACCCAGCAAAACTAATTTGAGCGTTTATTTCTGCCCTTTTACTCCATGTGAAAATTCAATTACATGAGTCGGAAGAAAGGTCCTTACTTAATAATACATTTCCTTGAACTCACTGTTTTCTTCCACCATGAATTTTGACATAAAAATAAGTTTAATTCTATTTTCCCCAGTTTAATGCTTAAAGGTAAACGTCTGGCAATGATAACCTTTAGCTCGGCCCTGGAGGAAGCTGCTGGCTGCCGACTGACAGTGGCCTTCAGTCTTCAGATGGGAACCACGGACACCACCAGCTTTGTCACTCACATCTGCTCCCGAGGAAGCTGTCTGGAACCCAGTGCAAGCCCAACGCCTGGGTCACCTGTGCTGACAGACACAGGCTTCCCTTTCCTCTGGTCGGTGATGAAATCAAGAAGGGAAAATAACAGTATTGCTCTTCTCTTTTGAGAGCAGCCTTCTGTCTGGGAGAAAGTAAATCCACTTGGAAATAAAACAATTAAAACACAATTATCTGTACGATACAACTTTCTTCTGGTCTTACAGGTTAATTGTTTTCACATCACCTGAGCATGTGGTACCTTAACTGCCTTTACTCTGAACTTTGTTATGGCAAACAGAGATGTCACTGTATTATGTCTTACAAATGACTAGGAAGATCACTAATGCATTCTCCTAACATTTAGTTACTAGCATTTATCATTAGTTTGCATTTAAAGTCAACACGTAAATGGATTCAAAGTGAAGATGTTACCACAATGATCCCTTTCAGTATATGCGAGACGCCCGCCTCCTTTTAACTAATAGTAGGGAACACTGAGTGTCTCCGAACATCATCTATCTTCTAGGTGCTTCTGAAACATAAAACTATACATTTTATACCTTTTGTTTCTGCTAAATTCCAACATTATTTTAAAATCAATTTGCAATATCATCTACTTAATTGTACATTACTTATAGACAAAGTCAGGTATGTCTTGGGTTGCTGGCTAGGTCTCCCGTCTACGGTCTTGAAGTGTTCCACTTCAAGAGAAAGAGAGATGAAATAAAGGATGAAATAAGATAAAATTATTCTGCTCACATCCAGAGAAATGCAGTTTGTTTAAATGATCATTTGTGTTGACTTCTCAGGAATAGCGCAAGATAAGCAAATCTTAACATACCAGTCTAAAAAATGTTGATTTAAGAAGATGTATTCTATTAGTTTGGGTATGTGACATTTCTGTGTATGTTTCTATGTGTTTTCAAGTTCCTTTTTAATAAGCATTTTGGAACCATGTGAAGAAAAATAAAGAAACTTTTTGGAGGGGAAGGGGTGCTTTGAAAATCATCACATTCTAAATTCCAATCAGTATCTCTTCAAATGCGACCTGCGACATTTGTGAATAGAATACTATAAAGAAGAAAAAAATCTATCTGATCCCTGCAGTTGCCCTTCGAGTGCGTGTAGGAAGCGCAGGGGCCTTGCTCCACACATCAAACAGTGAATAAATAAACACGGGTGTGTCCCAGATGACTTATCTCTGACTATTTCTATCTTGATTTCAACCTGATCAATACACCCATCACTATAAAAATGTCAAATTAACCATTTAGAAAGCTTGATTACTTTGCTCTTCGGTGAGGTTCCCACATGTATACTCACTAGGAAAAGCCCTACTGCATGAGAACATTCAGGGAGTAGACGTAATTGCTAAGGTCTTGTTCAAGTATCAACTCAGTTGTAAAACACTTTGTAATCCAAGGGTTAAATATTTAGGGAAAACTTACCAAGGGACTTTGAGGTAAATGTCCTATAAATATACCTCTTTAAGAGACCATCTGAACATTTAATAGCCTGTTAATTATCAAGATATACTTTAAACTGTGGTTTAAAGGTCAAATCATGGTTGGTGAATGTAAAATGACTTCACATATAAATAAATGTAAAAATAAAGCAAAATAAATAAAGCACTTAAATTATCTTTTTAAAAAAATGTTTATGTTTCCAAAGAGGTAGGTAAACCTTTATCTCTCTCTCTCCGCCTCCTCCAAAGACTTGATGTCATATTAACTGATGAGAAGGACTAAAACATCAAATGTCAATGCAAGAGTATATATTTCTGCGCTAGAAGAAACAGAACCAACAAGAATGATGTCCAGACTGTATGGAATCAATTATACCTGGCAGTAAAACTGAAAGGATAGTGTTTCTTTTGTGAAATATTTTCCACATTGGTTCCAGCCATCTTGCATCATTAGTAACATCTGTGACAAGGAAAAAAACCAGCTGAAGCAAGGAAAGAGAGAGGGGGTGGGAGAGCGAGAGAGAGCGGGAAGGGATGGAGAGGGAGAGGAGCCGGATCGATCCATGCTCGGACTTCACCCCATTTGCCCTGTGCCATTTTCCACTCTCGGGAAATCATAAAGGAAACCAAGGGAGTCTAGATAAGCAAAGTTTTTCCTGCATTATATATGCAATTTATCTGCCATGAATTCTGCAGTGAATGTACTAAACACAATTACATTTTCGCTCCCTTTACGGGGCGGGGGGGCAGTTCTTTGGTGACTTGCTTCCTTGCAGGAGGCCGAGGGACCACCAGCTCTTATGCTGCTCACTCCTGGTCGGGGACTCCTGCGCCAGGGTCTGCAGATGGAGGTCCACGTTCTCCCGCAACATCGCTCTCCAGACCGCGCTCTCAGTGTCTGCCCACCTCACACAGGCGGTTAGCTCGCCATGGGAAGCCAATGCGAGGACTTGTCCTACAGGTGAGATGTTATTTTCTTTTCCTTTGAGGCAAGGCCATTGAGTCTTAGCGGGTCGCCCACCCTGGGAGCCGGGGTGTCGGCTCAGTCACGTGGGCAGAGAAGTTGAGCACCAGGCCCACCTGGCCCAGAGAAGACCCGCGGAGCTGCAAGCGGGATGTTTTCTTTCAAAACATTATTTCAACTGCAACCTTTCAAAGTCCCGGCACTGATGCTTCAAGGAAGCATATCTTTCCCCAAGGATTTCACAAAAAAGAACAATGCCAAGCAGGTCCGATTTGATTTATTTATCATGATTTCCCTTCCTACTATATGTGCCAGGCAGAGTGTTTAAGGCAGAGGTCAAAAAGGTAAGGAAAACATAAAATTTTAGTAAAGTACCTGAAATACAAAATGAACTACCATCTGGATCAAAATAAATACCGGAGAGCGTGCGCACACCTCGTCAGGCAGAACACGTTGCCAGCACCAATGGCCTCATCTCGAGGTGAACGGTTCTCTGTTCTGGAACATTTCAAGCAGCTCAGAGTAAGCTGACATGGTTTACTAGAGGCAAGGATCCCATAGTTTGAGCAGTTGATCTTTCCAAAGCTTAACTGGGATAAAGGGCCACGGTGTATGGATTCTACACCATCTGTCTGGGTGAATTCCTGGCCATGGGAACTAGAAAGATGCTTCTTATCTGGAGACCTCCCAGCGTCAGGGACGACTGTGGCCATAGATCGAGCTGATGGCTTAGGTACAGACATCGTGTTTACTCAGCAACTTCTGATCCTCAAGGGCTCTCCGTCCACGTGCAGCCTACCAGACAGATTGGAGGAAATCACATTAAAAAACTTAACAATTGTTGGAAGATGTACATCTATATTATTGAACAAATTCTAAGTAAGAGTGACGATTGAAGAGGCTAGGATAAAAAGGCAATCATTTAAGAATTCCATTTTTGCAGAAATCACATTCTAACTGCCTATTAGAACGTTCTTGAATTATTTGATAAAAACTGAAAATGTAATAAATATCTCTTTTTTTTAAAGATTTTATTTTTTATTTTTTTTTCTTTTTTTAAAAATTTTTTAAATTTATTTTTGGCATAACAGTATTCATTGTTTTTGCACCACACCCAGTGCTCCATGCAATCCGTGCCCTCTCCAATACCCACCACCTGGTTCCCCCAACCTCCCACCCCCCCACCGCTTCAAAACCCTCAGATTGTTTTTCAGAGTCCATAGTCTCTCATGGTTCACCTCCCCTTCCAATTTCCCTCAACTCCCTTCTCCTCTCTAACTCCCCTTGTCCTCCATGCTATTTGTTATGCTCCACAAATAAGTGAAACCATATGATAATGGACTCTCTCTGCTTGACTTATTTCACTCAGCATAGTCTCTTCCAGTCCCATCCATGTTGCTACAAAAGTCGGGTATTCATCCTTTCTGATGGAGGCATAATACTCCATAGTGTATGTGGACCACATCTTCCTTATCCATTCGTCCGTTGAAGGGCATCTTGGTTCTTTCCACAGTTTGGCAACCGTGGCCATTGCTGCTATAAACATTGGGGTACAGATGGCCCTTCTTTTCACTACATCTGTATCTTTGGGGTCAATACCCAGTAATGCAATGGCAGAGTCATAGGGAAGCTCTATTTTTAATTTCTTGAGGAATCTCCACAGTGTTCTCCAAAGTGGCTGCACCAACTTGCATTCCCACCAACAGTGTTAGAGGGTTCCCCTTTCTCCACATCCCCTCCAACACATGTTGTTTCCTGTCTTGCTAATTTTGGCCATTCTAACTGGTGTAAGGTGGTATCTCAATGTGGTTTTAATTTGTATCTCCCTGATGGCTAGTGATGATGAACATTTTTTCATGTGTCTGATAACCATTTGTATGTCTTCATTGGAGAAGTGTCTGTTCATATCTTTGCCCATTTTTTGATATGATTATCTGTTTTGTGTGTGTTGAGTTTGAGGAGTTCTTTATAGATCCTGGATATCAATCTTTTGTCTGTACTGTCATTTGCAAATATCTTCTTCCATTCCATGGGTTGCCTCGTTGTTTTATTGACTGTTTCCTTTGCTGTGCAGAAGCTTTTGATTTTGATGAAGTCCCAAAAGTTCATTTTCGCTTTTGTTTCCTTTGCCTTTGGAGACATATCTTGAAAGAAGCTGCTGTGACTGGTATTGAAGAGGTTACTGCCTATATTCTCCTCTAGGATTCTGATGGATTCCTGTCTCATGTTGAGGTCTTTTATCCATTTTGAGTTTATTTTTGTGTACGGTGTAAGAGAATGGTCAAGTTTCATTCTTCTGCATATAGCTGTCCAGTTTTCCCAGCACCATTTATTGAAGAGACTGTCTTTTTTCCACTGTATATTTTTTCCTGTTTTGTCGAAGATTAATTGACCATAGAGTTGAGGGTCCATATCTGCGCTCTCTACTCTGTTCTACTGGTCTATGTGTCTGTTTTTATGCCAGTACCATGCTGTCTTGGTGATCATAGCTTTGTAGTAAAGCTTGAAATCAGGTAACGTGATGCCCCCAGTTTTATTTTTGTTTTTCAACATTTCCTTAGCGATTCGGGATCTCTTCTGATTCCATACAAATTTTTGGATTATTTACTCCAGCTCTTTGAAAAATACATTGTGTAATAAATATCTTAATTTCTTTTTTTTTTAAAGATTTTTTAAAATTTATTTATTTGACAGACAGAAATCAGAAGTAGGCAGAGAAGCAGGCAGAGAGAGAGGGGGAAGCAGACTCCCTGCTGAGCAGAGATCCTGATGTGGGACTTTATCCCAGGACCCTGAGATCATGACCTGATCCGAAGGCAGAGGCTTTAACCCACTGAGCCACCCAGGCGCCCCAATATCTTAATTTCTTAAGTGTTAGAACATGAACTTTAACAGACTATGCAGGCAGTAAGTCTGAAGGAAACTGTTATCTCCAGTAATGATCAGTACTGCCACAGCTGAATGTGAATAATTTGAGACCAAGCATGTGTGTACTGCCCGGAAACATTAACATTAAAGAATCTGCTACCACTAGGCTAGTGGAAAGCTATCTTGGGGCTTTCCACTTACAGAAACAGTCTCACCTCTCACCGTCTAAACAATATTTTTCTTTGATCTACATTCCGTGGTTAACTGCGTTCCTCTGGTATTTCAAATATGCAAGCATGATAACCGCCTGACTAGTATAAAATGCCACAGGTAACTTCTACCGATCTAACCAATGCACATCAAAATTCATTCTCATTTTCTAATGTCTAGAACACTGACTCCTTTTCTCTTCTATTAAAATTAAACAATAGTCTTTCCATTTCCCTTCCATAGACAGACTAATGGTTGGTCCATTCTTGAGAAATGAAAAGGAAACCGAGCTTCTCAGAGCCCAACACCTGAAGTAAATATTATAATGAATCTTACCTATTAATTAGAATTGTTTCATTTTTAAATAACTCTGTATTGGTATATTTAAATATTTTCCCTCTGTTTTATCCAAACATAGTGGTCCTTTGAAACATAGACACGGAATGCACATTTTTTAACACATTAGTGTGATTTTAGACTGAAGATCTCCAAGGCTTACTACATTTAGAACTTGCACTTTTAAAATGTTACTGTAATATGTAACTGTTATTCTGAGCTTTGTAATGACAAGGACACCAAAAGCCTTCTGCATATTAACTCCAGAGTCTGAAACACTAACACCACAGATCCCGACATGATCGTCACCACACAGAGGCCAGACTTCCTATTTTTCTTTTTTATTCTAGAGAATACGGACCTTCCCTATGCACACACATGATAGGAATTTATGCCTTTCATTTCCCTAAATGGACATGCTAGGGGACAGATCATAGCGGGGAAAATGCCTGGTGTTTCTATTTGGTATTGGCTGACAAACATTTGGTGAAAGGAATAAAGAAAATAGTGAGCTATTGTACAGCTCAAAGCCATAACAATACACCTGCTTTGTTCTGTTTTCTTTTCTTCTTCCTCCCTTCCTCCCTCCTCCCTCTCTCTTCTTACTCTCCTTCTTTCTTTTCCTTCCTTCCTTCCTTCCTTCCTTCCTTCCTTCTCTCCTTCCTACCTTCCATTCCTGAGCAACGGAAACGAACACTTAGTTGCTGTAGGCTACCCCTTGCACCAGGTGGGGGGAATAGGGCAGAGATACTAGAGTCGGACCACCATCAACTGGCTGGTCCCACGGCTGCGTTAGAACCAGCACTCAGGCTGACTCAACCTCTCATTCTGTGCTGATGCGCAATTTGGACCATTCCTTTTCCTCCATCCAACCACGATTGCACAAACAGTATGTGCGCCCTGTTCCTGGCGATACCAAGATGAAAAAGCATACGTATTTACCTTGGTTGGCTTACGTTCGGTGGGGATGGTTTGTAAATAAACCAGGACAGCTGCAGAGCCGCGTGAAGCTACTTGGAGGCTGAAGCCAGCACACCATCAGGTACCGGCCTTACACCATCGCCACCAAAGCAGCTACAGCATTGGAAGTGTTTGGTATGTAATCCATTTTCCTTTTCTATATCTGGAATCACTTCTTTAAAATCTGAGAGCTCTGTTTTAACTTCCAGGCTCATTGTCTCTCTACTTTTCTTTGCCCGAATTCTCCGTTCTCTCCCTTCCTCTCCTCTAACAGCCTTACGGTCTCGGGCAACTCCGCGCCGGCCCTCCACTTGCATACTCCATTTAACAAAGGTTAAAGAGTAGCCTGGCTGCTCTCTGTCTTGAGAAATATTTCTTCAACTTAGGAACATCTCAGGCTATAACTCCAGCAGCTTATACGGAAGCAAGCTCTCCTTTAGGTTCAGGGCTGAATCCTCTCGGGAAAAGAATCCTACTTTTCGTGGTAGTAACACAACAAGGTGTTAGTTTTTACAGAAATCTGTGTAGAATTAAATAGAACAAATAGTGCTGACTCACTCCGGGCACAATCGGGGGGACTTTGCCAAGGAGGTAGCACCTGCACTGAGATTCAAAGGACGAGTCAGGGGTTCACGGAGCAGGAAGGCCGTGGGAGGCTCTGTGGGCCGAGGTCTCCATTCCTTACTTTTCTTCCTCTCCTGGACGCCAGAGAACTACCCAGCCTGTTGTCACTGTCCTTTGTTCCTTCCTTGGTGCCACTTTGTACCACTCTACTCTCCTGCTTCTCCTGTCCTCCCTCCGCTAGGGGACTGTGGCATCCCTTTTCAAACTGGCAACTTCCAGCCTCCTGGCCCAGATTTTTTTTCCTGACTCAAAAGAGAAAACAGGAAACAAAAGCCAACCTTTCCTCAAGTGAGCACGGGGTTGTGGTGTCTGTGGCAGGGTGGGGGTGTACGCATACATCTCAAAAAGCAGCAGGAGAGCACTTACAAATGGCAAAATAGAGGGATGGAAGGGGGCCGGGGCATTGTGAAGGGTCGGGATGAGACAAAGGCAGAGAGCACCTGCACAGTTAACTGGAATTTTTGTCATTTTTAGGTGTCAGGGACTTAGGCATGAAGATGATTTAGGAACGAATCACGGAAAGTTGTCAACAAATGCAAATAACAAAATAAGATACATCATAATAATAGTAATTCAGGGCCCCTGGGTGGCTCAGTCAGCTAAGCGTCAGCCTCTTGGTTTCAGTTTGGGTCATGATCTCAGGTTCGTGAGATTGAGCCCCATGTCAGGCTCTGCGTGCAAAGCAAAGTCTGCTTGGGACTCGCTTTCCTCTCCCTCTGCCCCTCCCCGCCTCTGTCTCTCTCACAAATAAAGGAATAAATCTTCAGAAAAAAATAATAGTAATTCATCCTTTATGTAAACTTTAAATTTTTCATAGTTACTATGATAATATAATACATATGCAAAACACTAAATGTCATAATAATTTTTACAAGTTTTCTTTAATTTCAAAGTGAATCTTTAAGTTTCTCGTCAAAGCCTCGGTAATACCACTCAAGGTCCAACTGAGTACTATACAGGTATGTGTGTCTGCCTTGGTTTCATTCTCTAGCGTCTGGGAATCCAGACTTCCAGAAAAGAGGACCAGGGAACAATTATTCACTGCGTCATGGGGTCACTGAGGAATCCCATTACATCATAAGCTCCTCTGGAGACTTACAACATTTCTAGTTACTCGAAACATCTTAAGGAAAACATTTTTCAAAAAAGAAATAACGCGATTTTACCGACAATAAATATTTCAGGGCCAGTCTCCTGTAATGTGAAGAGAATGGCCCCTCCTCGATGGCAGTTTTTCTGCCTCCAGAGCTGGGATCGGTTTTCTTCTTCCTTCCCTCCATGGAGCTTTGTTTGACCTCTTGCGGCGTCTACCACTTCTGTCCCAGTAGCCTTGTTTGTCGTGGATGTGTCTCTTTCTCCAGCCGTGTTTTGAGGATAAACTCCATCATGTTTATTTTTTCTTTCTCTACAATCTATAGTAGAGTATATAGCATGTACGACATGTATAATAAATCCTTGCTGGTACAAATGCGGGCTGATAAAGCACATACTGGAATTTAGATACACAAATCGAAGGAGTCCAGATACAGAACAAAGAATACTTATCTTATAAGTATTCTTTATAATATATATAACTGCCACTGTTTTAACAGTTACTTTGGGAATGATTAAAACTAGATCTCTGTTTTTTGGAGTTGATTTCTAAGTCAATCAGCAAATGTATTTCAAATGTTTTTATCTTCTTTAGTAGGAAGAAAATCACAAGGATAACTATCCATACACCACATTATCCAGAGTAATGTTTTCATGGCCATCTAAATGGACTAAGAGAACATTATTTTTGAGTAATTTTTTTGAGTAATACCTCAATCCAGAAATGCGGGCATATAATTGAATATATGAGTTAATAATTCAATCCAGTCTGTGTGTGTAAAACAATATCAGCTGCAGATAATGGCCAAGAAATTCAAGATCTAGACTCTCAAATCAAGCAATTTACATTATAGGTAATCATGTTTTCAACATACACTTTTTAGTCAAGTATCCTTACTAAAAATCTGGCCAGTTTCTATTCTGACTCACTGCAGAAATTAGTCTATATATCCCAAATCAGATGACTGCTTTTACATGAGTCCACAGGAAGGGTACAGGTATCTCTCTGAAAATTACATTTTAATACAGGTTTTTAAATTCACTTGAATCATTTAAACTCACTTAATTCATTTAAATCATTAATTAGAAATTCATGAATTTTAAATTCACATTAGGGAAAGACACATTGAACCTCTTTAATCATTCAGCGAGTACTTACTAATTTTCCTTTCAGTGAAAGAGGGTATCACTCACGTATATTTAGACCAGAAATTAAATCACGGGCTGTATGTGTGCTGCACCCTGCTTCTGAAGCAGACTATATAAATAAAATAAATGGAACGTCTTTGGAATTCCTTGATTTAACATAAATGTGATTTCACATTTTCTTTAATTTACTGAAATTTTCCTAATTTTTAAAATTAGTTGTGATTTTCTTATAGTGTCCAGTCACTTTTACAACTGTGGGAACATCTCAGTATATTTCCAAAATTTATAATCTAACAGTTCAGTTCAGAAAAATGTCTTTCTCGCTGGGTACTGTGTGTGGTGGGTGCTGGAGATAAAAGAAAGGGGAAAGTAGCTTCTTGAAGGGCTTACATCTATGACATCTTGCATGTGTCACGTTAGAGATGAAAGCTTGAAGTGTGCCACATGGGAGTAGAATGGGAAAGGTTTTGATTCTAACTTTTCCAATTGGTAGAGCCTACTTGACTTAGCTTAAAATTCTTGTTTTTCTACATAGGAGATGCAGGTAGTGAGCACTGGGAGGTGACGTGGGCTCCGCAGGCCAATCTATCTGGATGCAATGAATCCTTATTCACCATTTCTTTGGGGAAACTGTGAAAATTACCTAAATTCATCAACACTCAACACCCACATGGTATGAGTACACACAGTGTTACTGTGTGGCCTACACAAACATGGTTAGGCGTGCAAAAGTCTTAGCATAATATCTGGCACATGGTAGGCACTCATTAAACATTAATTATAATCTCATGCATGTGGAATGTTGACATAGATGTTTATTATTAATGCAAAATATAATGTTTATTTTTGCATCTTAATTTTTCTCCTTTTCTATACTTCTCTAATTCCTGGTAAATAAGACAGTGTAATAGGAAAAAAAAAATCTTTTAAGAGGCCTCCCAGAAAACATAATACATTCTTGACACATTTTTCATTTTCATGATTGACATAAATTTATGGAAATTATAAGCAGCTGGATAGCACACGATTAAAAAAATGGTAACCTTTTGAACTTACATTCTTAATATTCCTAATTACAAAATATTCTTTTGTTTCTAAGAATATGGTCAATGCAGTTATTGTTTTTTTAAATGTGGTTGTTAATTTTATAAAATATTTTCCGAATTCTCTTACAGTAAGTAATAAAAAGGCTCTCTGTCTATTTGTGTAAGTTTGAAGTCAGATAGGGCTTCTTGCCAATGACACAAAATAGAATGTCATTATGTTAACAACATGTAGCCCGTTATTCACAAAGAACATCAATGGATCAGAAGCCCTAGTGGGTGAAAAATGCTAAATATCATCTTGTATAATAACGACTGCTCAAAATCTGATTTTAAAACTACAATCTAAGCTTGACAATGGTGAATTTGCTCAAGAATTAACTAAAAAACATGCTAATCCAAAGCAATAAATCATTTATTCTATAATTTAAGCCAAGCACTATAAGGCTGCTGTCTTGGGAGAAAAACAATTATAAGTATTATTTTAAAAATTATTTATTACTCGTTAATTTGATATGTGTTGAACCAAAAACTCATCTGAATCTTGTCCTTTGAAATATTTTAGGACATATCAAAGTTTCTAAACTTCTAAATTACATTCTGAGAAAACACTTCCCTTCTTAGCCAGCAGTGTGTTCTCCGATTCAGAAACAGTGGATTCGAAGGACTGCGGCATGCGAGGAAGTTGAGGCCAGGAAGGAGATGGGAAGGAAACATATATGGAACAACACATCCTTCAAGAATTATTGTAATTATTTATCACACTTCTGAGTTTGTTTTTACTATATTTCAATGAAATATTTAGCAGTAATATCTGGATATCCAAAGTATCTTTCTATATAAAAGTTAGGATTTTGTGAATATGACCTGCAGACTTAAACCCTAGGAATAATGAGAATTGAAGACATGAATATGAGTTTGGATGTGGTATTTGATGTTTAAAATATAACCCGAATATAAATAACATTAACTTTATCATTTATTGAGGTAGTAATATTTATTCTACAATGTATTAAGGAAAGTTGGATTATGAATTATGCAAAATACTTCAAATTTTAAATTAAAAAAATACAAGGCATTCCTTCAAAAAGATACTTCCCAGGTTATTAAGAAATGTTGTTATAATCATGGACTTATTGAATAATATAAAAATATCAGTGTTAAAATCATACATAGAGGACAGAGGTCTAATGTTAAGGATCAAATTTTTCACATTAAGACAGTAGAAACAGAACAGAAAATTAAGTTTAAAGTAATGATAAGAAAGTTAATTATAGAGATAAGAAATAGAAATACGGTAAATAACAAGAAGAAATAATAAAGATGAACGTCAAATTGTTGGAAAGTTTAATAAAAATTTAAACACCTACCTAGAGTGAACAATAGGGGGAAAAAAAGGAAAAAATAGAAACATCCACATAAAAAATGAAAAATTAGAATACTTTCTAAATCATTTTATAAGCTTAATCCTGATGAAAAACCTGATAAAAATGTCATTAAAATCTATCACAACCAAAAGGTATTTTCTTTAAGTAAAGTAAGGGTGCTACCTAAAAGCAAATTTTTCATATCAATCATTAAAATAATAATTTTGACACTTTTTAAGAAAACATGGCATTTGAACTACCAATACAAGAACTGGTCCTCATTTGTGAGACGTGGGGATTGCAAGGAAATAAAGTCAAAGAACAAATGAAATAAACTGTCTTATTAAGTATTATTATGTGAATCAAAATCCCAATATATGTGAATAAACAAAGAAAATCATGTTTTTTAAAGTTTACTCCAAATACAGTAATAATAAAAGAACCTAAAACCAATTTGTTGAGAAATATATTTGTGATTCTTTTTTTTTTTAAAGGGAGAGAGAGAATCTTTTTTTTTTTTTTTTAAAGATTTTATTTATTTGACAGACAGAGGTCACAAGTAGGCAGAGAGGCAGGCAGAGAGAGGAGGAAGCAGGCTCCCTGCGGAGCAGAAAGCCCGATGCGGGGCTCAATCCCAGGACCCTGAGATCATGACCTGAGCAGAAGGCAGAGACTTAACCCACTGAGCCACCCAGGCGCCCCATATTTGTGATTCCCAAAAAGGTGGATAACAGCAATGTACAGAAAGTGAAAATTACAGAAGCAGGAAGAACTGATGCACGAGTCCTTGGATGTCCTGAAAATGAAGTCTACAACCACGGAAAGTAGCCGCAAGACTAGTGAGTGGCTGCAGAGTAGTCCTGCAGAGTAGTCCTGCAGAGTCCCGCCACCATGCAGGACGTAAAGAAGATGAATATATGGCGACAGACTCAGAGATGGGGGGTGAGTTTCGATCTGTCAACATAGATCTGAGAGGTGTTCCAGAAGGAAAGAGTAGGGGAAAGGGCAGAAAATAAACGTTTGAAAAGAAAATGGTTGAGACATTTTTGCAGAACTGAAGACCTGTAATTTCAGGCTGAAAGTGGTCATTGAAAGAGCAAAGCAAAGGGCACCCGGAGGGCTCAGTCGGTTAGGCATCTGCCTTTGGCTCAGGTGATGATCCAAGAGTCCTGGATTCAAGCCCTGCATGGAGCCCCTCAATAAGTCAATTCTTTATGAAACAGAACACCAGAGACGATGAGAGAAGAAAGATCAACAATGAAAAACATATTATCAACAGAAGACCCCCCCACCTGGAATCTGATACTCAATTAATCTATGACCTAAAAAAAGTAGGTCAAGTAAAGACAGTTTCTTTGTTCCCCCACAGATTGCTGTAGAGTTTATTGATCCCCATAGACCAGAAACAACTATTAAGCTCTTTCTAAATACATAGTTTCATCACTCTGCCTTCACGAGAGCTTGAAGGGTGTATCAGAACATATGGTGAAATAGCAAAAAATTCCGAAAAGACACACCCAGATATACAAAGATGAAGAGAGCTTTACGACCCACGGCCCACACTGCAAGAGCGTTGTAGAAATAGGCCATACAACCACAATTTCATATCCTTAAGAAATTACAAGGGGTTCAATATACAGTATTTTATTCAAGTTCTCAACAGTCAGAACTAGTATTATTTATATCCTCTTCAGCAAATAGTAAAATTGAAGTTGCAGGAATGTTAATAATGCTTGAATTCATACCACAGAACTGGCCCTCTAACACAGCATTTGTGAATTCAGTTCCCATCCTTTATAATATATTGAAAAAAAAAATACCCCATCACAGAAGATTTGACCTACCAGATAAAAGGAATGACTGGAATCTGTTGCTAAGAGCAAGTTCCGCAAATAAAAGTAACGACACACCATCTGGTGTCAGAAGAACAAGAAGCTAACGCTTTCCCCAGCTAGTCGTCTAGAGCCCTCCCTAAGAAATTTGCAATTTGGTGAGGATCATTTTCTGAGGATTTGACATGACTGTGTATGCATAGCTGTTTATTTTTAAATCTACTGATCTATTTTGTTTAACTCATTGGATTCATTATTAGTCGCACAACCGCAGTGGCCACTGGAGAGTCTTACGCACCTTCCTGATGGTCATTATAGCTCACACCTTACTCCAGGTGACTGGTAAAAGATTTACATATTATTTCAAAAATATCAAAATAGAAACCAGAGAATTCTTTACTGGGACCATAAGAGTATAGCGCTTAAGTCTTTTAAGAAGATGAAGCAGAAAGTGATGTTCACGGTCCTGCATAAACCCACACATGTCTCTTGAAGGTGTTTACTTCCAGACAATGGGGAATTTGCATAACTGGCCACATGCTTTAAAACAATCAAGTACTCAGACCTCGTGCTGTGGATGTGCAGTGTGGTTAGTTGATGCCAGTCATTGTTATTATAAAATATAAATCTAGTCCCCCAAAGTACAAAGGAATTTACCACTGGTTGTTTTAGGGTGTGGTATGAATTAGTAATATTTTGGCCTTAATTATACCTTTGAGAGAAGTGTACCAAGAATTTGAACTGTTGCCGTAGCTGGTACGTGTTCCTCAGAGCACATGTAGTGACTGAGGATTGTGTCATCATGGAGAGGAAAACTAATTATTTCCAGTGCCCTCGCTCAAATTTAAGGGTGTGCTAAAATATACCTGCTGGATCTTAATAAGGCTGGTGTTTACAAAGCTCTCTGCGGTTATGTGTCATGTCTATAAAAGAATGTAAAATTTATTGGAGTTGGTTAGGTTACTAACCTGCAAAATGAAAGAGCGTCAATGACCTCAACACAGACATATTTCAGAGGCTCTTTCCAATAATGAAATGGAATATGTGATTCCTACATGTCAATACACATTTGAGAGGCAGAATGAACGTAATTGGCGATAGCCTACAGGTTCCCGCAGGTCAGGACTGTGGAAACAGGTATGCCTACGGCCAGAGGACAAATACCAGCAAAATTCAGGAGTGTGGAGGGTTAAGCCAGAGGAATCTCTAAACTTCTAGAATGAAGCTAAGGAATCAGACAGCCAGAGACATGCTGGCAAAGTAAAGGAACCTGCAGTGACTCGGACACTGTTGGGAGAAGGTCCTGATCCTGGAAGAAGCTTACTTGTTCTCCATGGTATGACTCATGGAAGGGCTCAAGGTGTAATAACAATCAAAACAATAAAAGCCGAGTTAGCGATTAATGACCTTACCAGAACGAGGCACACATCTCATGTAACTCTCCTCCCCTAACGATTATGAGGCTCTGATGAACCCCCACTTTGCACCGCCCTCTTTACTTCACGCATTAACCCCACCTGCGTCTGATATCATCTCCTACGGTATGACCGTTCCTGTCTCTGTGAAGACTGGCTTCTCTTTCCGTTGGCGGTAGCATGGTAAATTGTCCTCCATCGGTTTGGTTTTAATCTCCATGTGTCTTTACTTCAAGTGGATTTCGTATCAACCAGACGTAACTGGGTCATGTTCTTTGATCCACTCTGACAATCTCTGTCTTCTGTCTGGTGCACTTAGACCATCAGCCTTCAAAGTGATTGTTGATATCCTTGGAGTACGAGCCACCAGATTTGTTATTGTTTCCTATTTGTTGCTCTCGTTCTCTGTTCTTAGTTTTGTCTTCCAAACTTTCTTCTACTATTGTGGTTATAACTGAACATTTTATATAATTCTATTTTTCTCTCCTTTCTTGGCATATTGATTTTATTCCTTTTTTATGTTTTTTTTCAGTGGCTGCCATAGGGTTTGCAATATTTGTGGATAGCAGATCCAAGTCCACTTTCAAATGACACTGTATCACTTCATGGGTAATGTGAATACTTTGTAATAACAAGATGATCTTAATCCCTCCCTTCCATCAGTTGGTTCATTTCCTTAATTAATTTCATTTATATATAAGGATATATATATGTATATATATATATATGTATATATATATGTGTGTATATATATATACAGTATATACATATAAGCATAAATAATCAAGTACATTGTTGGTATTATTATTTTGAACAAGATGTTATCTGTCAGATGAAAGCAAGAAAAATTTTTATTTTACCTTCATTTATTCTTTCTTTGATGCTCTTCCTTAGTTTATATAGATCCAAGTTTCTGACCTGTATTATTTTTTTTCTCTAAATAGTTCTTTTAACATTTTCTACAAGACATATCTATTGGCAATAAATTCCCCAATTTTTGTTTGTCTGAGAAATTCTTTATTTCTCTTTCACTTTAGAGGATAACTTTTAGGCTACAGAAATCTAGGGTAGTTATTTTTCCCCCCTCAAAATTTTAATTATTTGACCTCATTCACCTCTTGCTTGCATGATCTCTTAGAAATTTAATATAATTGCTATCTTCGCTTTTCTATAGGTGTGGTGTTTTTCTTCTGGCATCTTTCAGAATTTTTTCTTTATCTTTGATCTTCTGTAATTTGAAAATAATATGCCTGGGTGTAGGGTTTTTTGGGGGTGGGTGCATTATTTATCCTGCTTGGTGTTCTCAGTGCTCTCTGGAATGGTGGTTTGGTTTCTGACATGAGTTTGGGGAAATTCTGTCATTGTTTCAAATAATTCTTCTCTTCCTTTCTGTCTCTCTTTCTTCTCCTTTGGTATTCCCATAGTATATATGTTATATTTTTTTGCAATTTTTCTACAGTCCTTGGATATTCTGTTCTATTTTTCCCCCCAGTCTTTTCTCTCTTTACTTCTTAATTTTCAGGGATTCTATTGATGTCTTCTGTTCTTTAGAGGCTCTTTTCTTAGCCATGTCAACCTGTCAATAGATCTGTCAAGGCATTTTTCATTTCTATCACAGTGTTTGTTTTTGTTTTTTATCTCCAGGATTTATTTTTGGTTGTTTCTTAAAATTTCCATCTTTCTGCTTACATGACCCATCTATTCTTAAATGTTGTCTACTGTATCCGTTGGAGCCCTTAGTAGATTAAAGTTGTTTTAAATTTCTGGACTGAAAATTCCAACATCCCTGCCATGGCTGGTTCTGATGCTTTCTCCTGGGTCTTTAAATTGTGTTTTGTTTGTATTGTTCTGTGTTCGCTTTTTGGTATGCTTTATAGTTACTTCTTGCTACCTGGACATGGTGTGCTGGGTAAAAAGAACTGTTGTGAGGCGGTCCCAGTGGTGTGCTGGTGAGGTGTGGAGGGAGGGGAGAGTTTCCAGAGCCTCTGATTATTTCATTTCGTGACACTTCTGGGGGCCTCTGCCTCTGGGCTGTGCACTTCACCAGAGTTTCTTGTTTTTTTGTTTTTATTCCTCCTCCTTAGATGGGCCAGGATGGGTAGAGTGGGCTAGAGTCGGGTAAACCCTCCCTGCAGGTCAGTCATGCTCTGATGGTGACCCCACAGGTCAGGGACTGGCTAATTCGTTTTCCCTGGTGATGGCCCTTGTGAAGCAGAGGGTGTGTTTCAAACTTGTTCTTTTTTTCTTCATTTTGTTGGAATATGGAGGGCCTTTCCTCAGATTCTATTGTGGGGACCTGCTCAAGCCTTTGGAGGTGAATCTCACAACCCGGTGGGGGTCCCCTGACTGGCCCCCCGGAGTTTGTCCTCGGTCAGGGTCCACACGCCCTTCCGCAGTGCGTCCGCTCCGCCTCTGGTTTTCCCGCCCTGGCCCCGGGGCAGGCCGCGGGCGGGTCTGTGCCGTGCGCTGTGGCTCCCCGTTCGCACCTGTCCGCGGGGCGAGGCAGGGCGGCCTGCGCCCCCGCTCCAGCACGAGTCCACGAGGGACGCCGGAGTTTCAGTCGGTTTCCGCCTGCTGCGGGGGAGCGGCGGCGCCCGCGCCGCTGGCGGGAACCGCGGCCCTCTCCGGGCGGCTGCTCACCGCGCGGCCTGTGCTCTTTTGCCGGCCGTTTCCGCAGACCAAACCGGCACCTTTACTTGGCCGAGCGACACTTTCTTCTCGTTTGGGCACAGGGTCAACACGGAAAACTCGGCCGACCGCTCTACGTAGCCTTGGCTTTAGGGGCATTGTGTCCCCTCAAATGTTTACTTTAAGGGCTTTAGTGAAGATGAACCACCTTTAACGCTGAGAAGCTTTGGTCCCAGAGAATACTCTCTTCAGGGACGCACGTCATTGCCTGCTTTGGCGCTCGGCGTCGGGACGTACCCGAGCGCCCTGACGGGCTCAGAGAACGGCAGGTTAAGTGTTTCATCCTTCGGGCTTCGCGAGCTCTTCTCTCCAGCTCGCAGGTTCGCAGGGGAACCGCCGCGGCCGGGGCCGGGGCCCCCGCAGTCGGGCGCGGACGCGCAGGCGGCCTCCAGCGCGGCCCCGGCCTCTGCCGCTCGCGCGTCTCCGGACGCAGCACAGACGTACATTAACAACACTGATTTTCCATCTTAGAGTATCCCAATCGCTGTGAAGTGTGTGCTTTCCACTTGGAAATAAACGGAAACCTCAATTACGACTTTTTAAAATTTCCCGGATACCGGGGGGCGTGCGGCATTGTTTCCTGTGTCTGGTGGCCATTTGGACGTCCTCTTTGGAGAAACGTCTGTTCATGTCTTCTGCCCATTTCTGTTTCTTTTTCTTTTCTTTTTTTTTTTTTTTTAGATTTTATATATTTATTTGACAGAGAGAGCTCACAGGTAGGCAGAAGGGCAGGCAGAGAGAGAGAGGGGGAAGCAGGCTCCCCGCTGAGCGGAGAGCCCGATGCGGGGCTCGACCCCAGGACCCTGGGATCATGACCTGAGCCGAAGGCAGCGGCTTAACCCGCTGAGCCACCCAGGCGCCCCTCTTCTGCCCATTTCTTGACTGAACTATTTGTTTTTTTAGGTCTCGTGGTATCTTTTAAAGTGAAATACAGGTGTGCCTTATTTTACACAAAATGAAGTTCTTCAAAGTTGTGAGCAAATTAATTCTTCTAAATCAGGACCCTAGGGTTAGGACCTGAGTTGAAGGCAGGTGCTCAACCAACTGAGCCACCGAGGTGCCCCCAATAGGATATCTTTAGTCTATGATTAATAAGCTAATAAATCCATTAATTTTGTGAATTTATTAAAAAATATAGAAACAAATGTCAGCTTTTTGCTCCTATGTGGTTTTTGCTAATTAAAAAAAAATTCTCTATGAAGATGGATAATAATAGGGTAAAATTTATGATTACAAAGGAAGTATTCATTGTTTATTATTCTGTTGTTAAATAAAGTCTCTTTTATTAAAAAGAAAAAAAAAACTCCTATTCTTCTATAACCTTAATCTTGATTTTTAAAGAAAATCCTTGGAATCTTAGTCTCTGGTAAAAAGTGACGGACTTGCAAATTCAAATATCTCTTATTCATATGGATTTATGATATTCTGTAAATCCCTCCCTAACATACATTTCTGCAGATTTTATATGATGTGGAACAATGTCCTTATTTCTTGCCCCAGTGACAAAACAATGAAGGTTTCTGAGTAACGTTTTGCTCTCCTGTTATAGGTGCTATACATTATTTGCTTCTTTTTTGTATTGGAATGTGGTCATGAGATAGGAGTGAAGGGGTCCTATCGAGATCTTAATGATCAAAACTACATGTAAGGGGTGGATGGTCAGAAGGTTCTGAACCTAATGACAACCAGTCTTGACCTGTCTAGTGTCAGTTTCCCTTTCTCTTTTTCTTCTTTTTTAATTTAAAATATAGCTTTATTGAGATATAATTTACCTGCCATGCAATTGACTCATTTAATGTATATAAGTCAATGGTTTTTAGTATATTAGATATGTATAACCATTACCACCAGTATTGGTCAATTTCAGAACATTTTAATAAACTCAAAAGTAACCCTGCACTCCTTACCTATTGCTCTCTTATCCCCCAGCCTCAGGAAACCACTGCATATTTTGCTACTCTGGACTTTCATAGGAATGGAATCAAATGATATTTTGTCTTTTGTTACTGGCTTCTTTCAGTTAGCAACACGTTTTCAAGGTTGCTCCATGTTTTATCATGTGTTAGTATTCTCTTCCTTTTTTATGGCCAAATAATATCCCAGTGTGTGCACGTACTATATATATATATTTTTTTTTCTTTTCAGTTGATAGTAACTGTGTTGTTCCCACCTTTTAACTTTTATAAAAGATGCTACTCTAAACATTTGTGCACAGGATTTTTTTGTGTGGATGTGTGTTTTCATCTCTCTTGGGTACACATCTAGGAGTAGAATTGCTGAATCATATGGTAATTTTATGTTTAATTATTGAAGAACTACCAGATTATGTCCTGTAATTAACTAAATTCCTAAGAAGAAAGTTTCATAAATCTATAGTATTTTGAGATAAACACTTACTTAATGTTCCCTTCAAATTATGTTTAGGAAATTCTATCAAATCTTTGCTCACTGAAACCTATATAATAAAATGTTACAGATTTGCAACATCAGTCAACATGAGTGGGATGAAAAATTCACATCATGTTACTTTGTTATACTATATTCAAAAAGAATCTATTGATACCAACTTAAAAATTTAGAAAGAAAAAATCAGGCATTATGATTTTAAACATTGAAAGATTTACTCTTGGATTCCTTAAAGAACAAACTTTTTCCAAACTTTAGTTTAGAAACTAAATTAAAAATTGTATTAGTAAATACTTTTTTCAGAAAAATGTTAGCTAAATGAAAAAAATACATAGGTATACTTTTATTTATATCTTACTGGCTGATAAAATAAGATACTGAAAAGAGGGTGAAAAGAAATTGAAAGGGCAGCTTTCTGTGAGTAATCTCTGTTCAGGTGAGTCACATTTGGCTTAGAGTTTGTAGGGACTGTTTTAGAAATGTGCTCTGTCTGTATTTTTATGGCTAGTCCTTAAGGTATAGAATATGTTCCATATTACTTATTATCATGGTGTGCCAAACTAATGAATTAAAGATAGTTAATGTTGGAACTAAAAAAAAAAAAAATCTTTGCCAAGTTGGAAGAAGTGGATTCAGACATGTCCAAGCAAGTAAGGAACAGAAACATGTTCCAAGTAAGGAACAGAAACAGCTATCATTGATTCTGTCACTTTATATGCAGGATATATGTCAGGATGGATATAGGTCACAATTAACAACAGATGCTAAAGTATAAAATATGTATTTAATTTTAACAAAATTTTACATTTAAAGAAAATAATATTTTGCTGATTGTAATATGTGAACAATATAAATAATTTTCCAATACTTTTATAAGGAGGAATATTTTTTAAAATAATTAATTCATGAACAAGAGAAATTATAATAGGTATAAATGAATATATGGCCAGGAACCTGCCTTGAGGAGCACTGCACTCATTCACAGCCCAGACTGAAATCCACTACGTACCTGAAATCTACCACTAATGTACATGCAGAGGACCTCCTGCTCCTGCTTCCTCCCTATGGGCCAATGGATAATGCTGGCTGTCAGATGGGCATGTATAGTTTTCATTTATACTTCGTTATTGTAAGTCAGATGAATTTCCCTAAATGCAAATAAATATAAAAAGAATAAAAATAAAGTCATTTCTGTCAGTGAAACTTTAGAAATTCGTAATGGTTAAAAAGTAAAAAAAATATTTGCAAATGCAAGAGAACTTAATAGAATTTGATCTCTAGGCCAGGCAGATAATAAGCCAAAAACATGTATCATCTTATATATTTTTTTCTAACTACTCATCTCCAAATGACACCAATTGATTTTACTTCTTAATTGCATCTTGAGTAACTAACTACCAAAATTAATGTGCTCATTAGCTTCTGCCTATGTTACCGAAATACCTTGTTATAATTTTATGTATAACATATATTTTACAAAGAAAAGAGTAAAATAAGTTTTTTTCTGAATATTTCCTTAAGTCCCCAGCTTCCTTCTGGAGACAAAAATGTCATTTTTGAAATTTAATCATTTAATTTTCATTTAATTTTCTTCTGTATCCTTAAAAATATTTCATTTCATGCAAATATAAATTAACTTAAAAATGTAAAAGCACATTGACACACATTTATATCGTTATAAATGTTGCAGCATATTCTCTAAAATGTTCTGCAATTATATATTCCACTTAACAATATATCTTAGAGATAATTCCATGGTAGTTCCTATAAAAACAATATTTGCTTTAATGGTACATAGTATTCCCCTCTATGAAGGTACAATGACATATTTGGTACATTATATAATGCATTCTTATTGTATTTTGCACATACATAATATGCTTCATATTTCTCATGGGATATTTGATATATTTCCACTTACCTGTTATTATCAGTAAACATGCTTCAGCATATATTCTTACTCATACAACTTTGGATGCTTGAGTAGTAAATAAATTGTTGGAAGCAGTTACATATATTTCATTCTTTGATCGATATTGGCAAAATGATGTCCAAAGACTTTATATCACTTTACTCTCCCACCAATAATGTATGAGGGAGCTCGTTTCTCTTCCTCCTTATTAACTGAGCACGTAACAAATTTTTTAATCCTACGACTGGGATTAGTAAAAATTAACAATTTATAGCTTAGTTTTCCATTTCTATTATTACAGGTGAGGTTATGTGTGTTTTCACAAGTCTAAAAATGATTTTTTTATGTGTAGTTTTCATGTCATTTTGCCCAATTTTCACTAGGCTGTTGGAATTTCTTGTTGATTTTTAGGAGTTTTTAAATATGTATAAAATAAACATTTTTTTCTTTCATATATGCCTGTTTGACTTTTGGCTTTGTTTCTGGTGTTTTGTCCAATCATTTTATAACTCTTGTGATTTGAATTTATACTTCTTGATCTCTTAGGACTATTTCACTCAAGACTCTTGATATTTGTCTCTACTTGTACCCAACACATTGCCTGTCCACACAGGATATTATATGAATATTTGTTGAAAAAAATTGTCAAATTAAAGTGTAAAGATGTTTATATTTCTTTCTTCTTTTTTAAAAAGATTTTATTTATTTATTTGACAGAGAGAGACAGAGATCACAAGTAGGCAGAGAGGCAGGCAGAGAGAGAGGGAAGCAGGCTCCCTGCTGAGCAGAGAGCCTGACGCAGGGCTCGATCCCAGGACCCTGAGATCATGACCTGAGCCAAAGGCAGAGACTTAACCCACTGAGCCACCCAGGTGCCCCAAGATGTTTATATTTCTTAATTCAAAATCCAAGTATTAATATTCAGTTTCTATCAGCTTGTAAACTTTTTAAAGGGAGAATCATTTCTTCAAAGTCTTATTTCCTATTTTCCAGTACAATTTAGATTAAAATTAGAATAAAACCATGAAGCGGTTTGTACAAAGTTCACATTGTTAAATGATGAAAATTAAATTATATTTTAAATATTAATGTCTACTTTTGTAAACCCAGTTATTTGAATTATTTATGGTTCAACCAAAAAATAGTTAAAAGTACTTTAGTATCTGCCTAAAGAACTAACTTAAAATGTATTATGACAATTCATGAATTTTAAAACATCCCATTGTATTAATGGCTAAAATGGAATTAAATCAGGTTTATTGCCATTAGATAATCATTTCAAATCATTAACATGTATTAAATACACCATTTAAGATTATAATCTCAAAAAGTTTAGGACTTTGAAAAGACATTTATGTGTGTCATCAACCTCAATTCAAATTTTTCCATTAAAATATCAAACAATGATCTCATCACTCATATACAAGTTGATGATACAAACAGTGAATCCCACATATGAAATTATTTGCTAATTATTTGTTTAATAATCCAATATTTTCTGAATCATTAATTTTTCCCTTTTTTAAATTAAGAACTTTCAGAGAGTTAAAGATAAGGAAAATTTATGTTGATTAATATGCATCAAAACAATTTTAAACTTTAAATTTACTAGTTACATTTAATAAATTATCAATGTAACATATTTTTAATCCTAAAAGTCCTATCTTCACAATCAATTTAAAAGGGCTTCATTTTTGTCATAAAACATAGAAAGCATGAGAGAGCAATTGCTCCCACCCCAACAGTGACAAGTTGGAAAATTTATTAATTCAATTCATCAATTTTCTCAGACCCAACAAAATAGCAAGGTACAAGAAAATCAAGGAGTATCAAGTCTAAGGAAATACAGGTGTCTCTACAGAGAAACAAGATGTGAGCACTGTTTAAAACACTGTTAAATAACAAATTTCTAACTGTTGAGTGTTGGCTAGTTTAACCATATAGAATCCTTGCAGCTATAGACAGAAGGGAAGATTGTACTTAATCTCGGGTTTTTATTCATTCCCATCTCTAAGGACTTGTGAGAAAGATTTGGATTAGAGATTGCCTCCTGCTTGATCAGGTGATGGCGAAGAAGGGTGCTCATTATGGGGAAGCCACAATCCCTATCTAGATCATTTTTGCCTATCTCCACTATTGAACAAGAGCCTTAGACCACTGAGGGAGAGCAGAAAACCCTGTAGCTTTCAGGAACATGAGAAAATCTGAAGACGAGGTTAGAGTGATGGGATGTGAAAAGGACTAAGTCCTTTGCCTGATAGACCCTTTTCCAGAGTTTTTCTTCAGCCTGATTTTACTGTTTTATTTTAAATTAGTTTTTTGTAAGAAGCATATATTTGGATCGTGTTTTCTTTTCATCTTCCCAGTCAATCTCTGTCTTTCACTTTAAAATTTTTTTTTTTTTTGGTTTGTTTTTGAGAGAGATAGAGAGAGATGGGGAGGGGCAGAGGAAGAGGGAGAGAGAGAATCTCAAGCAGGCCCCATACCTGGTGTGGAACCCAACACAGGGCTTGATCTCACCACACTGAGATCATGACCTGAGCTGAAATCAAGAGTCAGTCACTTAACTGACTGAGCAACCCAGACACCCCTAATCTCTGTCTTTTAATTGGTTCTTTTAGACACTTTATATTTAATGTAACAATATTTAAGAGTTTATTTATTAAAATTTCATTTATTTATTTATTAATTTTTTGAGAAAGAGAGAGAGAGATAGTGGTGGGGGGAGAGGTAGACTCCACCATGACCACAGAGCCTGACATGGAGCTCAATCCCACAACCCTGAGATCATGAACTGAGCTGAAATCAAGGTCAGATGCTTAACTAACTAACTTAACTGAGTCACCTCCAGGCACCCTACCATATTATTTTTTGTCTTCTGCTTATTCTGATATTATTTCTTTTTTTCCCCTTGCTTTCTTATGTTCTACTTGAAACTTTTTAGAATTCTATTTTGATTCATATTGTTTTTGAGTATGTCTTTTGTAGAGCTTTTTAGTGACTACTTTGGATATTACATTATGTATACATAAAATCAGTCTACTATAATGTCATTTTAGCAGTTAGAATACAGTGTAGAAAACTTATGTCCCTTTACTCATTCCTCTTTATGTATCTTAAATATTTCCTCTACATACATTTATACCCACATTAGGTAATGTTATAATTTTGGCTTCTGTTGTAAAATATAATTTAGAAAACTAAAGAGAAATAGGAAAATATGTTGTAATTAACCGTAGTTTATTTTTTAAAAAAATTAAGTAGTTCTTTGCTAGAGAAAGTATTGTTTTGTTCCAGAATCCTAGGGAATTGTGCTATAACACTGCTTCTTCTGTCTTTTTTTTTTAAAAGATCTTATTTATTTATTTGACAGGCAGTAATCACAAGTAGGAGGAGAGGCAGGCAGAGAGAGAGGGGGAAGCAGGCTCCCCGCTGAGCAGAGACCCCGATGCGGGGCTCAATCCCAGGACCCTGGGATCATGACCAGAGCTGAAGGCAGAGGCTTTAACCCACTGAGCCACCCAGGCACCCTGACTTCTGTCTTCTTTTATTATGAAGTTTTTAATTTTAATTCTAGTATAGCTAATGAACAGTGTTATATTAGTTTCAGGTGTGCAATATGGTGATTCAACAATTCCATTATTACTCAGTGCTCATTACAACACGTGTACTCTTAATCTACTTCACCTCTTTCATCCATCCCCCCCGCCACCAGGCCAATCCACTTCTCCTTTGGTAACCATCTGTCTGTCCTCTATGGTTAAGAGTCTGACTTTTGGTTTGTCTCTTTTGTTCCCTTTGTTTTATCTTAAATTCCACACATGAGTGAAATCATAGGATATTTGTCTTTCTCTGACTGCCTTATTTCACTTAGTATTATACTCTAGATTCACCCATGGTGTTACAAATGGGAAGATTCATTCTTTTTTATGGCTGAGTAATATTCTATTGTGTATATATCCACATCACATCTTCTTCATCCATTCATCTGTTGATGGTCATGGGCTGCTTCCATAATTTGACTACTGTAAATAATGCTGCAATAACATAGGTGTGCACATATCCTTTCAAATTAGCATTCTCATATAACTTGGGGAAATACCCAGTAGTGTGATTACTGGATCATGTGATAGTTTTATTTTTAAGTCTTTGAGAACTCTCCACATAGGTCAATGAACCAGAACAGAAATGAAACCGAAATGAACCCATGGTTACATGGTCAATTAATCTTTGAGAAAGGAGGCAAGAACACACAATGGGAAAAAGACGGTCTCTTCAACAAATGGTGCTGGGAAAACTGAACAGGTACAGGAAAACAGTGACACTAGACCACTTTCTTACACCACACACAAAAATAAACTCAAAATGGATTAAGGACCTAAATGCGAGACTTGAATCCATAAAATTCCTAGAAGAGAGCACAGGCAGTAATTTCTCTGACATCAGCCGTAACAACATCTTTCTAGACATGTCTCCTGAGGCGAGGGCAACAAAAGCAAAAATAAACTATTGGGACTGCATCAAAATAAAAAGCTTCGGCACAGTGAGGAAATAACAAAACTGAAAGACAAAATATGGAATGGGAGAAGACATTTGCAAATGACATATCTGATAAAGAGTTAGTTTCCAAAATACATAAAGATTGTCAGCTTTTTTAAAAGTTATATTGGATGCATTTGTATTTGTGTATGGTTAGACTAAAGCCAATGTTTCTCTTCCTCCAAACAGCTTCCTCCTCTCTGGCCTCCACTTTCCCTTCTTCTTCCCATAGAAAGGACAAAATATCTAAATACATGTTCAGGAATTGACGGGGACATAGGGTTGCCCCAGCCAAGTTTGTCATTTGGTACAACAGGGAAACTAATAATTTTTTGTCCCAGCAAACTGCCATTGTTTAAAGGCATAATTAACATTATGTATTAAGGGCAGGATTGATGAACGTAAAGAGGGTTTTATTTAGTTCGTTTTAATTTCTTGTCAAAATGCTGCCTTCTTTGGGAGAAAATCATTTCAATTTATATTTTAAGAGTTATAAAGAAACACCTTAGCTAACTTGCAGCTACCACAATTTTGCCCCGTTCATGTCATATTTTAGCAATGCCTAATAGACACGTGGCCTGGGTGCCCTGCTCGCTGTCCCCTTAACCCGGCCACAGGTACATGCACCACAGCAAGAACACGATGCCCATCTCTTCCTCCTCCCCATTACCTGTTGCTTCTTTCCTGGTCTCTCTCCCATGTGGTCCTCCCACATGATTTGCCACCCCTAAAGCTCTCCTTGCTGTTTTACCCCCTTTTTCTTTTTTTTCTCTTCTAAGATGAAAGATAAAGAGAGAAATAAAGACAGTAAGATTAAAGTAATGCCTCTTCTTTTTCCTGCTGCAATCCATCCTCCTCAGGGCTACAAAGCTATCCTTCCCATGTTTCATATAATCACTTAACTCCCCAACTTAAAACCATTCTGTAACTTTGCATTTCTTAAAAATATGGTCCAAAACCTTTAGTGTGTGTGCAAGGCCCTGCATGTATTAGAATAATATGTTTATACGTCCATATTCCTGACTAAACTGAGAGTCTCACAGGACAGAAACTGTGTGTGTGTGTGTGCATGCGCTCGAGTATTTATGTTTTTATTTTCCCCTGTATTCTAAGCATTTAATTTAGTGCCAACTACAAAGAATATTTGAAATAAATGATTGTTGAATAAAGCAAATAATGGAAGTTGTGTCTCAGATTTTAGTAGTATGTTCTCTGGGCTGTAAAGGTGGAAAGCTCTTACTTCACTGGCATGATGAAGTCTAACAAGGAATAAGACAGACCTCTCTTTGACGTCTTTCCCAAAGTGATTATTAAGAATTTAACAGGAGCATTCTAAATAAAAAGATCTGTCTTTGTTGTAGAATCATGAGGACTGATTGTATTGGCAAAATGATCTTAAAAGCAGGAGACGAAGCCAGCAGTCTTGCCACGGTGAGGACATAGATACTCACGCGGGTGGATTTTGATTCATTTTCAATTGACCAGTTACTTATTTGTGTCTAATTAGGTCTAATTGGCCTAGAAAAGTCTTTATAAATAGTAAAATCCATATTTTGTTGTTCTAAATAATTTTTAAATACTGTTAAACAACACTTAACATGACCGTGTTGAGGATATTCTTCATGTAATGTATGGTGAATATTCCTCAGGATTGTCTTATACGTTAAACTTCATAAATTTTACACTACCGCGCTTCCACAACTTTAGCATACGGCATTTTCTCTTTTGCAAACATGTAGAACTTATTTGGGAGGGAAAGTGAAGGCAACGTTCATGTCAAGTTTGAATCAACAATACATAAGTCACACCGGCTGCCATGAAATTCTGTGCCCCTAGTACTTACTCTCAATGATTTACAAAGAGGTTAGGCAGCCGAGGATAGATACCGATCAATACACTGTGCTTGTTCCATTGACAGACAAGACTGGCAAGGCGGGAGTTAATGCTAAATTAATCATGTCCATGGAGCCTTTTGCATGCTGACATGAAGCAGTACGTGAAATTCAGAAAATGATTGCAGTTACTTTCTGCAGACTTCAGCACACACTAGCAAAAACCCTGTGAACACATCTGTAAATGATCTGCTCATGGTTCTCTCCTCTCTTCCTCAGTTCACAGTTCAAAGTCTTACTCTGCCAAATCCTGTGAAGTAATAGAGAACAGGTTTGTCTTAATCATGTAGCTTGATAATGGAATACTTATTAGAAGCCATTGTTTGTCCTTGAATAATTAATTTTGTGATAATTATTGTTTCTATGTTTCTCTTTTAAAGCCACCTTGAGCATTATTCTGGGCATATTTATATCAGTCTTCTAAAAGTTGATAGGAATGCAAAGAAGAACACAGGAAGAATAGAAAGGTTCTGTTAAAAATATGGTACTGATTTGTTTGAGCAGACGAAAAGAACTAATCTTTTCAGCTTGGCCAACTGATGAGTAAGAGGGAAGAGGGCTAAAAGAATTTGAAGGGTGTGAACAAAAAACATGGGCAACAAATGTTTAGCATTATGCAAATGCTCACTGGGTAAAACAGCAACATGCAGGATAAATTCTGGTTCTAATAAAATGATATTTAGATAAAAACAATTGCCATTGGATGGAAAATTCACTGAATTATTTAAACTTAGCAAATAAGAAATGTCAAATGTTTTAGTAGCTCATAGGATATATAAAAGGTCATGTATAGTGACTTAATGATTATACAAATCAAACCAAACATTTTTCAAAGATCACCTTTCACAGTATACCTGGTCTTATATTTCATTCTGGCTAGACCCTTCAGACTTACCTACCTGGAAACCCAGCCCCAAAGCAGCAAGTTGAAAGGCACCTACACCACATGTAAAGAAGTTTCACTGGCTCAGCTTAGAGCACCTGCCAGAGAGGACTGTCAGAACTCCCCAGGGATGGAGGCACTGTCAGGCACCATTTTTGCATTTTCCCTGTACCTTGTTAGCACGGCTAACACCAGCCCTTCACTCTTCTGCCACTGCGATCCTGACCTCATGGCCAAAGACATGTGAAAAGATCATGCTCGGGGTGCCTGGGTGGCTCAGTGGGTTAAGCCTCTGCCTTTGGCTCGGGTCATGATCTCAGGGTCCTGGGATGGAGCCCCGCATCGGGCTCTCTGCTCAGCGGGGAGCCTGCTCCCTCCTCTCTCTCTGCCTGCCTCTCGGCCTCCTTGTGATCTCTCTCTCTCTGTTAAATAAATAAAATCTTAAAAAAAAAAAGAAAAGATCATGCTTAACATCACTAATGACTAGGGAAATGCAAATCCAAACATGAGATATCCCCTCACACCGGTCTGAATGGTTATTGTCAAAAAGACGGGAAATAACCAGTGTTGTCAAGGCTGTGGAGAAAAGGGAACCCTTCTGCACTGTTGCTGCGAATGCAGATTGGTGCAGCCATTCTGGAAAACAGTATGGAATTTCCTCAAAAAGCTGAAATTTTTGTACCAACATGGATGGGACTGGAAGAGATTATGCTGAGTGAAATAAGTCAAGCAGAGAGACTCAATTATCATACAGTTTCACTTACTTGTGGAGCATAAAGCATAACATGGAGGACATGGGGAGGTGGAGAGAGGGAAGTTGGGGGAAATCGGAGGGGAGATGAACCATGAGAGACTGTGGACTCTGGGAGACAAACTGAGGGTTTTGGAGGGGACAGGTGTGAGGCGATGGGTGAGCCTGGTGGTGGGTATTAAGGAGGGCACGTATTGCATGGAGCTCTGGGTGTGGTGCATACACAATGAGTTCTGGAACACTGAAAATAAAATAAAATTAAAAAGTCAGTTAAAAAAAAGCTAAAAGTAGAACTGCCATATAATTTAGCAATTCCACTTTGGGCATTTATCTAAAGAAAACAAAACTCTAGTTGGAAAAGGTATACGGGTTCCTATGTTTATTGCAACACTAGTCCCAATAGCTAAATACAGAAACATTCGAAGTGTCCTTCAATGAGTGAATGCATGAAGAAGGTGTGGGATACTTGTACTCAGTGGAATGCTACTTGGACATAAAAAAGAATGAAATATTGCTGTTTGCAACAACGTGGATGACACTTGAAGGTACTGTGCTAGGTGAAATAAGTCAGAGAACGACAAACCTTATACTTTCACTTATATGTTACATCTAAACAACAAACAAGCAAAAAATAAAACTCACAGATGCAGAGAACAGATTGGCGGTTGCCAGAAGGAGGGAGATTGGGAGTGGATGAAATGGGAGAAGGGGGTCCGGAGATACAAGCTTCCATCCATTAAATAAGTCATGGGGATGTGAGGCACGGCCTGGTGACAGTGGTCAACAATAGTGCTTTGCTTCTCCTGTAAGTTTATATGGTGACAGTGGGAAACCAGACTTACAGTGCTGATCCATTTTGCAGGGTATACAAATACCAGATCATCATGTTGTACACCAGAAAATAATATTGCATGGCAATTATACCTCAGTAAAATCAATTCAGATAATTTTTTAAATCATATCAATTTCAGAACATCTAGTATTCCCTTCTGAGCATGGAGGCTTGAAAATCATGAAAGAGATAAATAGGGCCATGGATGTTTCAGCGCGATGATTTTAGTTTAACAGTTAATGAGTCTGCTAGGAGAAAGGCACGGTGCTGGGCAGAGGGGATGGCAAAGAAAACAAAATGACGCTTATTACACAGTCGTTTACAAAATAGAAGTAGACGCAGACATATTTGCAGAACGGTGATACAGTGATTAGAGCAAAATGTGTGACACACATGCCAGTTCTCAGTAAGAAACGTAGTTAGCTCATGGCTGAGGCTGAATATTTCAAGCACAAAGAAATACAGATGCCAGGAGAGGCACGCTAGACGGAGAAAATGGAGTCAAATACCCACAGGTCACGGGTGGTTTTAGAGAAGTTCATGGTTCAGTATGGCTGAAATACAGCCAGGCTACACCTAGACTGTGGCCGGATTGTGGGACACTCTAAAGGCTGGGATGGGAAGTGTGGATTTTATTACATAGGAAAGGCAGTGGAGTTTGTTAATGGGATACTGACACACTAAATAAATGCTCTAGAACCATTAATTTTTCAGAAACACACAGGAACAGCTAAAGTGGGTAGAAATGTAGGCATGAAGGTCACTGCATAATCTTAAATCATCAGAAGCTGAAGTACGGGGCTTAGCAGCAGTGGAAAAGAAGGAAGGAAAGAAGCAAGATTGGGGAAAGGGGGAGTACTGCAGTAACTTTCTAAAAGTTCACACTGGCAATACAATCTAATACCAGTTCACTAAGGTGGGGATATATCAGTAAGTTTCATTACTTAAGTTAGTGATAATATTTACAAGTGAAATACATTCATGCATAATGTTACAAAAATGGCATAGATCTAATCATTTTTAACAATTCAATAGACGTTAGCAACATATTTTATGTTTAACAATATATGTTTTAAATTGCCATTAAAATCAATATTTAAAGAAATTAGGATATTGAAGGATTAAAGTTAAGTAGAAGTAGAAGCAAATATACTTTCATGATTATGAATCAGTGAAGATAAAATCAGTGAGGGATTATTGAGGACTTACTTCATGCTACCTTTTTTTTTTTACTTCCTCCTACTTTTTGAAGATTAATAACATCCCAATAGGGAAACAATCTAGTTTTTAAAAATGGTTCTAAGAAACCAAAATTTCATAAATGAGTAAAAATCAAATCATAGTAATAAGTGCAACAATTTTTGTTATGTCCCTGAGAGAAAGTTAAAACCTCAGGTGTAAAGAAACACTGAAAAATAAGTGATGTTAACTTAATGTTATTTTGTTTGTTTGTTTAAGCCTTTCTGGGTGGAACTAGTCTGTACATAAATGCTGCTTCACTATTTTCTTATATCATTCTGCTGCACTGTGTACATAGAGCTGGAGGTTCCGCTGTGGTAGAGCGGGGCACTGAACTAAGCAACTTGATCTTTGTTCCATGCTGGCACTGATGTTTTCTCTTATTGGCTCTGTTTTTCTCTTTCCCATTGCTTTCTCTTTCTCATTTCTGTGTGTGTTGCTCTAATTGCAACTATCCTATGACATTCCCAGCAAGTAGAGATTTCTTTCCCGTCTTTGGCATGGGGGTGGGGGGGACGGAGGCTTTTGCTCCTCTTTGTCTTGTTCTCTGTGGCTGAGTCGTAAGGAAGTGCTCCCTTGGCCACCAGACACGTTCTTCTTGGCGCGTTCCTTCCCGTTACACTTGGGAGTCATATTATGCAAAATAAGTGAATCCACGATGGGCCCACTGGGGAGATCCATGAGAACTAGGAGATAAGATTCTTTGGAAATGTTAACAACACCATGTACTTCCTTTTAACAAAAATTAGATTTATATCACATGTGCTCATTTATTCTTTAGTAACTTCGAAGGAATACATTTTTATTTTACTTAGTAGTAGTAGTAGTATTTTTTAAAATTTTCTCAACTAAATAGTTTTCACACATCATTCTTGAAATTAGATAATGATAGAACTGGGCCTCAGAAGCAAAGTCACTCCACATTCAATGTAGTTCTTTTTACTCATTTTTCCTTTCCCTGCTTCTTCAGTGAAGAAAAGAGTAGATCATCTATAAATGCCCCTTCATTCTTTATATCTAGGGATTATTATCAAGTTCTGGATCCCAACTGTTAATCACTGCAAACTTTGAAACTGTGCTTAGATGAGTTAATGAGAACACGACACCATGAGTTTTGCACTAGGTAAATTACTTAGCCTTCTATGAGGATCAAAATGGTAACTTTATTTTTATGAATACTTCCGGAGAACTGGTGCATTTCGTCTAAACAGCAGGCTTCGGAATGATATAATTGTTAAAAGAATATCAAGGATTAATGTGATCCTTGCATAATTTTAAATGACTTTTTCCTCTCATACTAATATTATATAAAACAAAAAGATAAACAAGCAAAAGAAATAAAATACTCATTCTAAATCATGAATTACTTGGAAGTTATTTGAATAATATTACATTTTTCTTAGTTCATTCAACTGAATCATTCTTCAAAGATATTTCCTGAATAAAACTTAAATCTCCAAAAATTAATCAGGTAATTTGTACTTTAAGTTTCTTCATAAAATATTTTAAAATTTTGATTCCTATAGCATTTTAAAGAGGATCAAAATGTCCCCCCGTTTTTAAAGTTTCGAATCCAAATACACACAATTATCATTGCACCACAGGTGCTAAGTGAGTTTCAGTGCCGTGTCCTGTCCCTCCCCGCAGCCGGGGCAATGGCTTCACGGGGTCCCAGCAGTGTTCACGCAGCCTAAGGCAGCATCTGAGCTGACCTCCTTCACGAGACGCAAAGAACAGACCCACTTGGCGTCAGGAGTGGCCGTGCCTGGGTGGCTTGGTTGGTTAAGTGTCTGCCTCTGCCCAGGTCACGGTCCTCAGGTCCTCAGATCAAACCCCGAGTCGGGCTCTCTGCTCAGTGGGGAGCCGGCTTCTCCCTCTCCTCTGTGCCCACCCCTGCCCCCACCACGCTCTCTTTCTCGCTCGCTCTCTCTAATGAATAAATAAAGTCTTTAGTTTTTTTAAAGATTTTATTTATTAATTAATTTGTTTGTTTATTTATTTATTTGTCAGAAAGAGAAAGAGCAGAAGCAGGGGAAGTGGCAGGCAGAGGGACAAGCAGGCTCCTTGCTCAGGGCTCCGGCAGGGGACCCCGGCATCATGACCTGAGCAGGAGGCAGATGCTTAACCGACGGAGCCACTCCGGAGTCCCAGGTCTGTAAAAAGAAAGAAGTGGTCAGTACTGATGGTCAGTATAATCATAACCAACCGAGTAAACTGTACAGAATCACATGGTAGTCACAACCACAGGCACTTGCATTAATCGACTCTAATCCTCACAGGAATTCTTTAGGGTGGGGGCTCGTCCCTTCTAGAGATGAGGCAGGCCGCTTTGTCACTGTCCACGGGAATCACCTTGGACCACGCGTGATCTGGCTGAGTGGAACCTCCTGTCTGCAGGACCCAGAGTCCCTGCTCTCACCCGCCACGTCCTGCTCAGTTCACGATCGCCCTGCATGGAAGGAAAACTCACCGGGCTCAGTCAGAAAATGTGGGTTGTTTTTTTTTTTCTATATATGTTTTCAAAATGTATGTTTCAGAGGCCATTAAATAGTTCACATCAAAACTGTTTTTAGGAAATTTCACTCTACTGTAACTTTATTTCAAGTATGAATTTCAGGAAAAAGGCAATTTTGTGTTTGTGTCTTTATCTCCAATGTGTTTTGGCACTCATAAATTCTTAAATTCCTTTAAGAATAAAATAGAATTTTTTCGAACATACTCATCCGTTTTCATTTTATTACTGTTCTGTACTTTGAATGCACTTCCAGTCACCCTTAAATCCCATCATTTCCATCCATAACATCTGGATAAATGCATATGGATTCTATGCCAAAGAACTAGAATGCATGAAAAAATACTTTTGGCATTCACAAAACTTTTCCATTTCTTTAAAAATTAGGCTTTACTCCTCTGGAAAGCAGAGATGAAAGCACCTAATTAGCTAAATTTTTTTTTCTACTCAATGTTATATTTGCTATTTTATTTTCTATGCCAATTTTCCCCTAACATGTCTCTAATTTGCCTCTTTTTTGGATGAAGAAGTTTCTCATCGTAATGATACTTAAGAATTCATTATTTTCCTTTATTTTGAATAAAGAAGCATACGTCCAATTTTCCTCCATGCTTTACTGATGCTCTGCTTAAGGGATCCCATACAATCCCTTTAATAGGATATACTGGAAAGTTCCATGTTTTTGCAAAGTATACTACTTTGTGATATGTTTTATATTTTGTTTCTCGTTGAAAACTGTCAACAATGATCAAGAAGGACATATAGTCTCCTGTAGGTGAACTTGCCAATATAACTTGCCTGAGAAACAAAATAACTAAATATTCAACAAGTTAAATTTTTATCACTTGAGAACATTCCTTCTGAGGGTTACAATAATGTTGCATGTCGGAGTTATGCACTGGCCTCTGACTGACGCAGAATCGTGGAGCCCTTTCATAACCCAGAAGGGACAGAATTCTGCCTGTCTTTCACCTCCAGGAACATTTTGCTGACACACATTTATTGGCCTTCAACCTTCTTTCCCTCGCTCTTCATTAGCAGAATTCTGGGGAGAGGACTGAGTAGGGGTTTCACCTTGCTTACCAAACTCTGTTCTGTACCTGAATTTAATGACGGATAGCTGTTGGAAAGCAGTATTTGTTTCTGCATTGTGGACTTTGAGTATTAAGGTTTTTCGTTGTTAAATGTTGGCTCTTATGTCACCAAAAGGATACCTTACTTCGTATTGGACTTTTTAGGGGGCAAGGGAATCATCACTGTGATTTCATTAAAAACATTTAATCAAATCTGTCTGTGTTGAAAAGCAAAATCAGAGCTATAAATACGGAGAACAAAATGATGGTTGCCAGAGACAGGGGTGGGGATGGGTAAAACGGGTGATGGAAGGAGCGGGAAACACAGTCTTCCAGTTACAGAGTCAGTAAGACACAGGTATAAAAGGCAGAACCCAGGGAGTAGAGTCAGTGATACTGTAACAGGGTTGTCTGGTGGCAGATGGTAGCTCCACTTGTAAGCATAGTGTAGAGTGTAGACAAGTTGAATCACTATGCTGTACACTTGAAACTAATGTAACACTGTGTCAACTATGCTCAAATAAATGTTTTTCAGTAAACAAACAAGCAAATCTTTGTGTTTGAAGAAGGGTAAATTTTATGCTTCAAGGAGACAGACGTATTCTTCTATCTCCATTCCCCACCCCAACGTTTTCCTTATAATGTTTTTGATAAGGAGTAGAAAGTTGATCACTTTATTCTAATGATTGTGAATCAACTTATTCAACATTGATCATGAGGGACAGGGGGTGACAATTATCATTCAATTCATCTGTTGATGGGGTTCACTCAGACATTAGTCTATGTTAAAGGAAATAATAAATATTTGATTTTCATCATTAATCTTTGGATAATAACACACCACACAAACTATCTACATTTCAGGTTGAGGCAGGATTCAACCACGAGCTGATTATAATGCAATTTGCGTTAGTCAGTCAATAAAGCAATTAAAAATATAAAAGAAAATTAATTTTATGTATTTATACCATTTCCAGTGCTCTTCATTCCACTCTATAGATTCAAATTTTTATCCTACATGTTTTGCCTGACATTTTCATTGTGGTGGTTTGTTTTTTTAACCTAAAAGGGTCTATCAGGCAAACATTAATCAAATGACTAGGTCCACCGTTGCTGGTTTAAAAGTTGAAGAAACAGAGTCATGAGCCATGGAATGTGGTTTCTTCAGTGGCTGGAAAAGGAAAGAAAAAGAAATTCTCTCCTTCCAGAGAATTCAAGATGTACACTGACACCTTGATTTCAGCTGAGTGAGACGTCCAACTGCAGAACTGTATTCATGTTGGCTTAATCCACTCGGTCTGCACCAACCTGTTAACAGCAGCAATAGAAAACTATGTATATTTTTATTATAGGGCCTTGAGTTATAAAACCCCCTCTAAGTAATGTGTAGCTCCATTCCATAGCTTTAATATGTTTTGTCTTCATTTTCATTCATCTCGAAGTATTTTCTAATTTCCTCTCTGATTTCTCCTTTGCTCTATTATTTTTTTAGGAGTTTTTAAAAATTTCACATATTTGTGAATTTCCAAAATTTCTTTCTCTTATCTATTTCTAGTTTTATTCCATCGTGCTTTGTATGATTTGTATGATTTCAGTCCTTTTAAATGTATTTATTGAGGCTGTTTTATGGCCTATCCTATGGTGTATCATGGAAAATGCCCTAAGCACAGTTGACAAGAGTGTGTATCTGCTGTTATTGGGTCCATGTAATGCTCTTTAGATCCAGGGGAAAATAGGAGTGAACATCATTAGGCAAAGAAGTGAAAAGTTCACTTTGAGCCTCACCTATGTGAGGTGTACGTTAATATCAGAGACTATTTACATTTGACTCTACTTTTTAGGATCAACGTGACTGTGAACGTAAGTTGTAGATAGACTGCAGGGAAATCTAATATGGAAACCTAATACAGAATACAGAAATGTTTTTTTCTAAGTTTTAAAAAAGTAGTGGGTGGGGACACCTGGGTGGCTCAGTTGGTTAAGCATCTGCCTTCTGCTTGGGTCACGATCCTGGTGTCCTGATTCTGAGAAGGAGAACCATGTCATTGGCTCCCAGCTCAGTGGGCAGCCTGGTTCTCCTTCTCACTCTACCCCCCCAACCCAGCTCATGCTCTCTCTCTCTCAAATAAATAAATACAAACTTTTTTTAAAAAAAGTAGTGAGTGGTTTTTAAACTGGAGAATAAATGTTCATTTCCTTAATTCTGGATAAAAAAACTCTTGACACCAAAGTGGAAAAACAATTCCAACTATGGTAGTGAGATTCACAATATAAGTGTTCCTAAAAGAAAACATATCCCTTATATATGGACTTAAAAATTAAATTAAATTCACCAGTGTTGGAAAAGTGTCCACTGCTGGTTTCCATCTCTGGCTCCTACCCTTTGGCAGCTCATTCCGTAAGAGAACACATTTTACAGAAAACATCCGATTTCTTTAACCCAGACTCACAGAAATCAGATTGTTGCATGGAAATATAGAGGATTTAGCTTGATATATATAAGTTATAAACAGTAGCAGAACTCAAGCTGCTAGAGATTATGAAGTTTATGTATTTGTTACTAATCTTTAATATTGAATAGTTTTATATTTCTTCTATAAAGTGAAATTATAGTTTTACAGCTAGGTTCTGAGATAATATTGGTGTTCCAAAAAGTTAATCTTCCCAAGAATCTTTATTTATGTGCTTTCTCCATATGTTATCATTTCCAAATAAATTTTCTAGTACAGTATGACTTTTTTTAAAACTAGAAGCATCAAAGTGGAAGGATATTTTAAAGACGTATTAAAAAAAAAACCTCACTGGATTTATTTCAGGTTTAGAAGATCGATTTAATAATATTTTAAAGTTGAAATACAATTTCTGATGTTATTTCTTGGGCATTAAACCTCTTTAGCAGGAAGTTGAGGACTGAGTTATTATAATAACAGCAGGCACATCTTTGCCAGTAAGCATTGTTATGACTTGGGTTCTGTTCTTGTCATCTCTCTCAACCTTTAGGAAATCACATTGATCTAGGAACACATTTACATATGTAACCATCATTTTGACATCTATTTATGAATTTCCTAGGCTGATAACAGCTTGGCCTCTATGATGCCACTATTTGCAAGTAAAATATATTTTTATCCCAAATTCTGATTTTAGCCCAATAATCAACACCACCAAAGCACAGAACCCACTGAGAGAAATGGAGGTTTATGTGGTGTGCATCTCTGTAGAATAATATGTATCTAGGAAATTTGGCTTTACAGAGGTCTGTGGAGAGTAAGTGCTACCATTTCCAAGAGAAGTTAATCTGCCCATTATAATCAATCCACCTACGAGAATGAATAGAGGGCTAAGTCAGAGAAAAAAGATACCTCTCTTAAGTCATAATTAGGTCACCCAGGATTAGACAAAAGAAAAAAGTAGTGGTAAGTCTAAAACACATTTTCTTCATAGGTGGTCATAAAATCACAAAATAGAAAGAATATTCAGTTCATATTATGGGCATCAGTCTTACCAGAATCTGAAAATAATTTTGGAATGGATATGCCCCTTTGTGATTTTAAATGGCAATCAAAAATAGCCATTTTTTAATCACTTAAATAGCATCACAGGGAAAAGAAACAGAGCTAAAAAGATTTTTTGCAACCCTAAGCACTGAAAAGATTATGGTTTCTCGCTTTGATTTAAAAACAAAAAGAAAACAAATCTAAATTATAAAACAATTGCAAGAAATTCAAAATGTTCTGATTTCCACCATGAAAGCCACTTCACAATTTTTGAGATATCAAAAATCAGGTCATTTCAAAAATGTGGTTGATGCCGCACATTGCTGCTTGCTGTCAGTCTCTCTGTGGGTAGGACCCAGGGTCGTGCCATGAGATGGTCTGCCAGGAGGGTCTGATGATCTTTAAAGTCCCAATATCCTACTTCTCCTTTTGCTGGGAGGATGGGCACATGCGGTTATGAGATTAGTATGAATGGGGTAGCGAGGAGAAAAACAACTTCTAACCTTCCCTTTGCTACTGTCGTACTTCTAATGAGAACCGCTAGATGTTTCTAGTTCAAAGTTCAAACGAAAACTAACCATGCGGCAGTCTAGTCACGCGTTACACAGACACACCTCCTTTCACAGTTCTCTACAACGTAAAATGCTAGAAATCTGTAAAGATGTCAGTTCTTTGCTTTCAAAATTTTTGAATATGTTACTGAGCATGGGTATATAACTTTAAAACTATGGCCATTGGATTTTAAAATCCAAATTGATTTGTTCTCTACATATATCGGGTCTAGAACACGTCTTATGGCGAATAGATAAGATGGCAGTAAGAGCCGTCATAGAGGGAATTTGGTCAGCATCACATTACATCTCATGCTCTTACGAGTGTTTGGTCATAAATTTCCTCTTTTCTGACAAATTAGACACTACTCAAGTTTTACTAATCAACCTGATATTTTCCCATTAATTGGACAGATAAGTTCACTTTTTAAAGATTTTATTTATTTATTTGACAGAGAGAGACCACAAGCAGGCAGAGAGGCAGGCAGAGAGGGAGGAGGAAGCAGACTCCCTGCTGAGCAGAGCCCGATGCAGGGATTGATCCCAGGACCCTGGAATCATGACCTGAGCCGAAGGCAGAGGCTTTAACCCACGGAGCCCCTCAGGCGCCCCTCCTTACCCTGTTCTAATCCTTCCTCTTGATTCGGTATCCTTGGAGTAATCCTTATTGTTATTTTTTAAATTTTACTAACATATAATGTATTATTTGCTTCAGGGGTACAGGTCTGTGAATCATCAGTCTTACTTCACAGCACTCACCATATCCTATACCCTTCCCAGTGTCCATAACCCCACCTCCCTCTCCCTACCCCCCTTCCCCAGGCAACCCTCAGTTTGTTAATCATTATTATTTTTTAAGATGCAATTTAGTCCTCATGTGCTTTAAGAACTACTTTGGGTTAAATGATAACTCTTATTTTTTCTTTTTTGAGATGAGATTTTATTTGTATTTATTTTTCTGTGGTAAGAACACTTAACATAAGATTTAGCCTCTTAACAAATTTTGAAGTGCACAATACCACATTGCTAAGTATAAGCATTCTACTGTAGTGTGGATCTCTAGAGATGATTCATCTAGAATGACTGATGCTTTACACCCACTGAAGAGCAACTCCTCACTTCCCACACCCCAGTCACTGGCAACACTAATGCATTTCTGCTTCTGTGAGTCTGACTGTTGTAGATACCTCATGTGGATCATACCCTATCTGTCCTTCTGTTGTACCCTGTCTGAGTGCTTATAATACTTACAGATCTTCTTCCGGCTACTATTTTACAAACCCTCATAGATGTCATGTCTTTCTCATTTCTCGTAACCCTAGAATCCAGCTAATTCCCAAGCACACTCATGGTGCTAAATAAATGTGTGTATGTGTATGTGTTTTAAGATAAATGATGAAAATATGTAGGATATATATGGATACATGTGAATATGTGTGTGTGTCTGTGTGTGTGTGCGTGTGTGCATGTGTGTGTGTATGTCCTATAGAGCAAGAGTGGGCAGAACTAGAGTGTAAGTTGGACACAGTCAATTGTGCTGTAAATTTTCAAAAATAAAAAGCAAAAAATTGGATAACCACCTGGAAGTTAAATTGTGGAAGAGATAGCTTCATTGGATGAAGGATTAGAAAGAATAATATCTAAATAATAATTACAATAACAAAAAAGTGGTAATGACTTTATTTATCTGTTGCCTCCCACAACAACGGATGAGTGCTTGTTATGTGCCAGACTCTGTGAAGCATTTTACATGGCTTTTCTCATTTTCCAGCCAAAATATAAAAGAGAGTTCAAATGTATGAATTGATTCTCCCCTGTTGTAACATGATTAAATGACTGAAAAGAAATTCAAACTTAGTTTATCTGAGTTCTAAGCTTTTGCTTTTCTACCTACTTTTTTTCGTATTTTTTTCTGCTTCCTGCATTCGTGGTGCAGTCAGAACCCTGAGACCACAGTATGTTGCCCGATGATTTTGCGTCACAAGAAACACAAGGGGCAAGACCTAGGCCAGCATCAAGAGAACAGGAAAATCAAAAGGGCACCATGAAAGTAAGCTAGATTCCTGGAACCCAAAGTTCTCGGGGAAGGGGGGACAGGAGATGAGGTCCATCTCTTTTCACCCCCTTTGAAAACAACGATGATAATAACGATAAAACCTGAAGTTATTTTCTTACAGATTCAGCAACAAAGAGCTTTACTTGATTCTTTCTCCCTTTGGTGCCACACCCAACTCCACTCATTCTACATATACTCTTATCTAAAAACGTTTGACTAGCAATAAAGCTTTTCAGTTTATATAACATAAAAGTTGGAGAGTTATGCCTTGGTCCCACAGTGACTTCCAAAATATTTTTTTGTGTGTGTGTGGAAAGTAAAATGATTGTTAAACTACACCTCATTATTTCCTGGGTATGTATATAATATATTTGTTTTCCTACCTCTAGTTTTAGTCTGGAGCATAAACTGAGGTCAAACTTTGGAAATTGTAAGGAAAGTCTATTACAATCCTCATTCTTAGACCATTAGACAATGAAAATGAATATTCCAGATGTCATTATTGTCACTCCAACAGTGGCAAGGAACAATATGGCTGGCGTATTGCAGAGAAAGGCTATATAATTCAGTAATACTCAGTCCTAGATTTGATTACATAACCCTTCTTTAGGAGTTCTTTTCTTCCCTTCCCCCATTAGACACTCTTTGCCATTCCCATCTCTCCTTTAAATTACCTTCAATGCTTACCTTCATAATAAATTTGCATAATTAATTTACTAGAGCAGGGCTTTTTTTTTTTTTTTTAAAGATTTATTTTTAAGTAGTCTCCATTCCCAACACAAGGCTCAAACTCACAACCCTGAGATCAAGAGTTGCATACCTTACTGACTGAGCCAGTCAGGCATTCCCCACCAGAACAAGGTTATATTATAAATTTGTTCTTAGTATATTCCTCAGTGTTTAAAAACTTCATTTTTTATACTCCAAGTTATATTGACTTCAGTTCAAACTAAATTCTGACCCATTCTGAGGTGAATGAGAAAAGGAAAATGTGTCTTCTACTTCTCAGTATTTTGTTTTTGTTTTTTCAAAGATTGTATTTATTTATTTGACAGACAGAGATCACAAGTAGGCAGAGAGGCAGGCAGAGAGAGAGGAGGAAGCAGGCTCCCCGCTGAGCAGAGAGCCCGACGCAGGGCTCGACCCCAGGACCCTGAGATCATGACCTGAGCTGAAGGCAGAGGCTTAACCCACTGAGCCACCCAGGCACTCCAGTATTTTGTAAATCTTATCATGGATAATATTTTATTTTCTGTCAAAGAACGCTTTGATTAACAAAGTGTGACTCACCAAATATCAAATAAAAGCTTTCTTAAAGCATTTATAACAGAATACTTACAAAATTCTGCTTTATGTTTTGTCATCATGAGATCCTGATGTCGGAAATGTTATTTAGTTATTTATTTTGGTGGTGGGGTGCCTGGTGGTTCAGTTGCTTAAGTGCCCAACTCTCAATTTCTGCTCAGGTCATGACCCTCAGGGTCGTGAGATGGAGCTCTGCGTTGGGCTTCATGCTGGGTATGGAGCTTGCTCAGGACTCTCTCTCTCCCTCTGCCCCACGATCTGTGCACTTGCAAGGGCGCTCCCTCTCTCTCTCTCTCTCTCAAACAAAATTCTTTTGGTGGTATGTGTGTTTATAAATATATATATTATATAAATATATAATCACATAATATATAATTAAATTATAGTTACATAAATATATAGTACTACAAACAAATATGTTTAAAATGTTTTTCTCTATCCATTATATCTCATACTTCTCAAAATGATACTTCACATCCACAGAGCAATCTTCTGATAAGATTCACCTTTCTTATTCATTGACATAATATCTGAAAAAAAATATATTTTATATACTTTCATAACATATATGGTATTATAGAAAGAAAAAGATAAAAAAATATAAATAAACTACAGTTATGCTTTAGCAGCTGTGGACGAGACTCAGCAACTGATAGAAAGGATTTCCACTTGATCTTACTGATACTTTGGTCTTTGTGTCACGTAATAGGTTCTGAACCCAGTCCCAAGTCAACATCCCACGTGACTGTGTTCGTGCTACTAGACCGCAGTTCTAGCTCAGAACATCCAAAGGTCATCCACAGAAGCAAATGCAGCTAAATAGGGAAACTCTGGTTTTTCAGGGTATCTCTACCTGAAAACTAAAAGTATTCTTTTTTCCTAACAATGTAATATCGGTTTCAGTCAAACCTGCAATCTGGTCATTAACCCACAGTGAAGGAAGACATAGAGTCTTAGTCTACCACAAAGTCTCTAGGTATAGCCTTCAGGTATCCACTATTATGGAAAACAAAACAGATTTCCGCATAGGAGATGTGATATGTTCTCCTTTAGGTTCCAACCAAAAAAGCTGACATGAAAATGAGCCCTCGTGACTCAGACTTTAATTCTGGGGAGCTTAACTTCCCTTGGGATTAAAATCATCAGAGAATAAAAGTCAGATGTAAAAATATTCTTTGACACCTTAAAGGAACCCTAGAGGTTACTAAAGATAGTAATGTTGCTTGTGCTCCAGAAGAGCTAAATTCTGTCCCCCAAAGAACTTGGAACTTTTTTTTTTTTATATGGCAGGTTTTAGTGCAGAATAATAGAAGCAAAAAAACCCATCTTTTTTCTAATCTTCTAAAGATAGTTCTTAAAAGTGTATGTTATTGAAACCTCTGATTAGTCAGTATATTAAATGTAAATATATACCCAAGAATCTATATTTTTGCATTGATTGTCAACTTACAGAAATACAAAGATCTTTTTGAATATTTTATAATACTTTAAATGTTCTGTGTAACTCAAATATTGAGATTTTTTTCCTCAAGTTATTTCCATTAGACATAAGGCATTCTAGGCTACCAGGAAAATAGATGCATGATCCCCTCAATGAATGTATAGCCTATTCAAACCTGATATATGCAATTGTGTTAACGTAATCACTCACTTAAGCCAGATCTAGAGAGAGAACGTGGTATTTCATCCTTTGCTGTTAATGGCTAAAGCTTTGTAGAGTTTAGTTGCTGATTGTGGCTCTTTCTTAAAGGCCAAACCTTCATATTTCTAATCTTTCCCTTGTCTCCAAGTATGTTTATCCATGAGCAGTTGAAAGATATGGAAATGAATTTCAAAAATGTGGACTCCTTTCATTATACCCTTGAAGAGCGCCCAGACCGTTCACCCTTAGTTGACTAAACACAGGCCTGGAATGGGCTGACATAAACCAGCCCTCACTGCTCCGCAGCAGCAAGCTCATCTGTATCAAGTCTACCTCAAATGCGCAAGAGCCCATGCTCTCTTCTTGTCACCCTCTTTCTTCCACCCTCCAGATCCTCTCTGATTATAATGATTTGCTTTTTAAACACTGGAAGGATGTTATTTATAGACATAATGTATAGATGTTTAGACATCCTAGTTTTATTCTCTCAACATCTGAAACTAATTTGAACATTTTAAAATTAAAATTTTAAATTAAAATTAAAAAAACCTGTTTTTGTTTTTGTTTTTTACATAATCCAAATGTCTCCAGATCCTCAGTCTTTCACCTAATATAACTGTATGAAGTGCAGAGCCCTCTGCCGTAATTTGGAAGATGACCAGAGCACAGATCGTTTTCTTGGTCACTCTTGTCTCCCGTTCTGAACTCCTGACTTCCTTGAGTCACCACTGCCTCACTGCTCCCTGCTCATGATGGCTGCTGTCCTTGCCCCGCGCGAGTTGGTCCCAAGTGTGGACATTAGTCACTGTGTAAGGTCCCAAGAACACATGGCTAGTGTGTGCATTAGACTTAGGAGATGATGGAGGAGAATCACAAAATGGGACATAAAATCAGTTAAAACAATAGAGATATCATGTTTCTTACCTTTTCCAGCCATTCTTATAAAAGAACTCTCTTTTGTGTTTGCCCCTTTCCTTCAGCACAGACCTCTACTGTCTCCAGGGCTTCAGAATTTGAAAGAGGCTCACAGCTCACCATCTCTCCTTCACATCCCACTAACTGACAACTTACTAAATAAGTACAACAAATCAAACAAAAACGATCCATTTTCTCTCTTAGATTAACGCCAGTTACTTCACTACACAGGGAATGTGTGTATTTTCTTAACCTTTCCCTATGGATTCTTTGTGTCCTATAACTGAAAAGCCTACTTAAGAGCTTTCCAAGAAGTGAATTTTGTCACTATGTAAGATGTAGGGAATTATACGGGCGGGCTCGGAGACTTATTAAACAACATTTTTTTGTTCCCTCCTCCTTTCACATGACGTTGCATTTCTCTATTTGCAAAACCTCTGTCTCACTTTCTACCCGGGAGAAGTATACCTCCGAATAATATTTCTAAGAAATAACAGCCCTGTGTTCTCCGGGAAAGGAAAGTCGCGAGCAAACCATCTGAGACAGAAGTGAGTCATGTGGATGAGGCAGCCTGGCCTGGCTGGGAGAAAGTCCTGAAACATGATGCAAGGGAAACTCCAGCTTCATATGGGATGGAGAGTCTGAGCCCTTGTATTTTTCTAAACTAAGCTAACAAATATATGAATATATCTACAGGCTCATTAATCTTTTGCCTTTGAAGCAACAGTTGAAAATAAGCCCTTGGCAATGACCTATCTGCTGCAGTCTCTGCAAGCCAACTTCACTTCCCAGCATTCATTCCCAAGCCAAGATTATCCCCAGACCGAAGGCCATACCTCCCACCCAGGTCAAAGGCCTGTAATCACTGGAAGGGACACTAGGCTCCAGAATCCTCCTTTCCAGCCCCGTGTGTGCACACGTTCTCCCAGTGTGGGAACACTCCTTCTTGTCTCTTTCCATTTCTCCCATGAAAACGGTCCCTCTTCTGTTTCCTGACGCATCCTCTCCTGTTGGGGGAGGAAGCAGGTGTGTAGAGGAGGGTACGAGGGCAGGCTGCAATGCTCATTGTCTTTTTCTCCCTAAGATGGAGGTTTTTACTGTACTTTGCAACATGTTCCTGGCTCTAGTAGGTTTACTGTTTTCATGATAACTTTGTAAAATTGCATTTCTAAGGCAATTTATCACTGTTTTTTATTTTATGTTCTTGAAACTTTCCAGAACTCTTGACCAAGGAGGCTTCGGTAAATGGAGTTAGCATTTGGGCCCTACGAAGAGTCAGAGACAAAAATAGCGGCAGTTACTCGGTTCGGTCAACAGTATTTATACAATATTTAACCGTCTGGGCCCACAAGATAAAGGACAGACGTTTAACTGTTCATAATAGGGTCAGGAAAACTGGGCTTGTAACAGGCTTTTTGGTCCTTGCCACTCGGAGGAACACGGAGAACTCTTTATTGAATTCAACTTATTGACACACAAAGTATGTATCATGTAAATATTTAATTTCATAACTACATAGTCCTCATAGTGAACTCTGGTCCCCATTCTTCACACGGTCACATTATAAAAGGCAGAATTACAGGCTCTTTTCTTTTTCTTTTTCTTTTTTTTTTTTTTTTTAGAAAAAAGCTAATAAAGTAATAAAAGTAATAAAACCAAAGACTTATAGTTTGGAGATCATTGCAGAGATAACTCAAATTTTTTGACCTTTTAGAATGTAGGATTTAAGTCTTTTTACTTTTCTGAACCTTATGAACTGACACTACCCACACCCCCCCACCCCCCATCCCCCCAAACTCCCCGCCACTGGGAGCTACGTGGCATATCTTCATCCACAGATTCACTTTTGCCCTTGGACTCTTTCTCGCCCTTCCCCTCCTTAGGGAGAGAGGGGTGGGGGGAGGAGTACTGTTTCAGCCAACTGGCTTTATTAAAGGTTTCTCATCTATGAGGCATGAGAATATGTTTGCAAATCTGCTTTTTTCTGATTGGCAGTGAGAAGTACGATTCCTCTTTAATTAGAACCTTCTGAGTCCCGTCATACGGTTTAACCCATCTCAAGCCCAGCGCCGGCTGAGGACATGGGTCAACTCACCATTTTTTTAAATTATTAGACAATGCCGCGTTTACACCACGGAGTTGTTTTCTTAGTTGATACTAGAGCAGAGAATGGGGAAGTAATTGTGGGGGGTTATACTGGAAATCACTGTGATTTGTTCATGAAGTCGAATGACTAACCTTGATCCTGACAAAAATCTATCTGTATGCATCTGAACATACCCTTTAAGGTTGCAGGAACTGGATTGTGTTATCTGTAAAAATTAGGAGCTCTGTTTCTCAAACACTTCCCTGATAACTTCTAAGATTCTCCCAGGTCTCAAATACTGTAATTCCATCAACACATTGTAAGAAATACACCGTTATGTTATCAATAAGTTGGTTATTGCAAGATTTTATGGCTTTGAAAAAACTCTTCTTTACTTAACACCTTATCAGTAATGTTTTGTTTTCATGTCATTTTTAACAAAATGTTTGCTAACATTGTCAAGGGATTTCCTAGCTAAGATATAATCAAGGGATATCTCTGAAGACTATTTCTTTTCTTGTCTTAATTCCATCTGTTTGATCTTCTACAAGTAACCAAAAATATCAATGCCGTTGACAAATAGAAAAAAAATAGTTAAATAGTAAATTGTACCTCATTGAAAATCACACCATTGCCTATAAACAAAATTGAAGAACAGTATCTGTTTTTTTTCTTTGTGCTAGTTCCTGTCCATGCACAGAGAACATCAGGCCATGACTCACATCACTGACACATCGCCAGCACAGCTGGATAGGCACAGAATGCATTTCATAACAAGGACAAAGAAAGAAAGGGAGAAAAGTTTGTTCGTTTAAAAGATCTATATAGCTTACTGCTGCAAAAGCAAGATACAAGCTTTTCCAAGAAAACTGCTTAAAGGAAAAGCAAATTGTTTTGTGCTAATTAAAAATTGCTTGAATAATTTTTATATGTAATAAGTTCCTTCAAGGAAGCTATTCCCTCTGGAAACCTCACTCTCACTGAGAAGAAGCAACAGTGTATGCATATCGGGAGTGAAGGTCTGGTGACAATTAAGAGGGATGAACAATAAAAGAGAAGTACTCCGTGATAATCTTGGAATTCTTTTGAGAGAAAAATAGGAATAGGGAGGTTTCTATCCAGGCAAAAAAAGAATGGCATTTCATGAACTCTTCCACGATCTGATAAATGAACTCAGAAATATCTGTACTCTAGCTTTGAGAAGGTTAGTTGGTTGATACAGAACAATGTCAAAGGGCAAATTTTCACAGAACTGTCCACGGGTAACATTTCCCTCCCTGTGCAAGTAAGTATAAATGATATTGTCCCTCATTGTGTCCTCTGCCTACGCTGCATAGAAAGTTGAATTAAATTGTTGGCTGGATATAAAAAATTTAAAAATGATTAAAGAAATAAAATCAATTGTTGGCTGGATAGTTAAACTAAAAGTAAAGTTGTTAAGCAAGTTTACAATGGGTCTATTTCCACTGGTGATAGGTCTCACCATTGTAAGAGGAAATAGCACTTCTTCAGACTGTGCTAACGAAAAGGCTTCTCTGGGTTGATTTAGGATTAAGAAATAGGTGCCTGAGCCAGCCCACCGTTCGACGGGTCTTGGGTAAACTTCTCATTCCTGCAATGAGAAGCTGTGCCAGAGCGGCCGGCCCAGCCATGTGCATCTTCGCCTCAGAAATTCAGTAAATAACGACGCCTGTGGAGTGAGGGGTAAGACATATTATCTTAACAACTACTGCAGAATTTCTATTAATTACGGTACTGTGCTCGTTGGAAGAAAATATCTTGGAAGGTATTTAGACGTGGAAAGTGAGAGCAAGTTGAGGGCAGGAGAACGTTGGCCATGATCAAAGATAAAGTGTGAAATGGTCCTTTCTGTCTCCTTGACTCCATCCCTGCACTGAAGGGATTCATGCAGTTGGTCTCCAATCCGCTCGCCCCTAACGCGGCAGGTGGAATCGTACTTCTGAGGGCAAAAGAAGATGAACTGCCCGGGTACTGCCTTGCACACTGGATGTCTGCTGAGGATGCCGCATTTGTTTGTCGATGATCACAGTGTTTTAGAAATTTAACCTCTACCCTTATCTGCTGTCAGCTGGATCACCTGAACACTAGTTTTCTTTCTGTATCCCAGCCGGAGGCTTTGAGCCACCTTGCACACGTACACCACATTCACTCACGACTTGGCACAACGTACTTGTCCGGAAACATATTCTCATTTGAAAGGATAGTTAGATCAGACTTTATCAAAGTAGTTATGAGAATATATGTACAATTTATGTATCATTTATTTTATGCATGTTACATATTTCTATTTTCAAAAAGATTTTATTTACTTATTTATTTGAGAGAGAGAGAGAGAGAGAAAGTGGGGAGAGGGACAGAAGGAGAGGGAGAGAGAGAGCATCTCAAGTAGACTCCCTACAAAGTATGGAGCCTGACATGGGGCTCGATCTCACAACCTTGTGATCATGACCTGAGACGAAATCAAGAGTTGGATGCTTAACCAACTCAGCCACCCAGGTGGCCCTATATTTCTATTTTTTATTTTATTTTATTTTTTAAAAGATTTTATTTATTTGACAGAGAGATCACAAGTAGGCAGAAAGGCAGGCAGAGAGAGAGCGGAGGAAGCAGGCTCTCTGCCAAGCAGAGAGCCCAATGTGGGGCTCAGTCCTAGGACCCTGAGATCATGACCTGAGCCAAAGGCAGAGGCCTAACCCACTGAGCCATCCAGGCGCCCCTATTTTTTAAAAGAGAAAGAAGGAGAGGGTGAACAGGAGAGCACAAGCAGGAGGAGAATCAGGCTCCCCGCCAAGCAGAGAGAGTGACATAGAACTTGATCCCAGGACCCTGAGATCATGACTTGAGCCAAAGGCAGATGCTTAACTGACTGAGCCACTCAAGAGCCCCCCCCCATATTTCTATTTCTAATTTCTAAATGTTCTTAGATAATGACTAAAGCACAGTGGACTAGCAATTGATAGATAGAGAGATACATACATACATACATAGATGATAGAGAGATGGGGCTAGTTCAGTGACCACAAGAATAATTCTCTTCTCTTTACAAAAAGACTAACAATTAATCTAATGTGTTCTACCTTCTAATTATTTATGATTTAATGTAATTCAAGAATATTGTATCTTTGCATAATTTTTCTTTCTAGCCTATATTAAGGAGAAATGAGAGGGTATCCAATAAATAAATGGTGATATCTAAAATTGGAGAAGAGAAAGTTCGTTTGTTTCATCATCCCCAGAGTTCTCTATAATCATTTAAATAATTTTTTAGTGTCTCTGGGGAAGTTATCATATACATGTTTAATGGTAATTATCTTAAATATGTCATTTGATAAATGCTTATAGTATTTACTTCTTCATTTTTGGGGTGTTGGTAATAAGTTTTAATCATATAAAATGACAAAAATAAAACAAAATAATCTAACACATTATTTAAATCTACCTGCCATATTTTTTTTAAAGATTTTATTTATTTATTTGACAGAGACAGAGACCACAAGTAGGCAGAGAGAGGAAGGGAAGCAGGCTCCCAGCTGAGCAGAAAGCCTGATGTGGGTCTCGATCCCAGGACCCTGGGATCATGACCTGAGCCAAAGGCAGAGGCTTTAACCCACTGAGCCACCCAGGCGCCCCTACCTGCCATATTTTAAGACAGAAATTTTGCATTTCCTTTCCATGTTCTCCTTAGCTTCAACATTCTTTTTTTTTTTTAACACTCTTGTTTGTACTAAGTAAGAGTTCCCTGGTATTCCCAGTTAATTTCTTTCAAAAGATAAGCAAAAATTTAGTGTTAATAAGATCTTAAGTGGTGCCTGGGTGGCTCAGTGGTTTAAGCCTTTGCCTTTGGCTCAGGTCATGATCCTAAGGTCCTGGGATGGAGCCCCACATCAGGCTCTCTGCTCAGCGGGGAGCCTGTTTCCCCCTTTGCCTCTGCCTGCCCCTTTGCCTACTTGTGATCTCTCTCTGTGTCTGTGTGTCAAATAAATTTGAAAAAAATAAAAATAAAAATAAAGATCTTAAAAAGTCATCCACTAGCCTACTTTTTGTTTCAATTTCCTCTCTGTCACTCACAACTTAGGAGGAAACATTGTTACATTCTGACACTCTCATCTCTGTCTTGCCTTCTATGTAATTCTTGTCTGGCCCATTCACATTGTTTACTACTGCAGTGTTCCTGAACATTCTGAAGAAATGTTTTTCACCAGGTAGTTCCTATGGGTTTATTTTTAAATTTCTTTTTAGTTATTGTGGTTTTAAATTCACCAAATTAATAATAAGCAGTTTATACTCCCTATTAAGAAATTAACATAATTATATTGATGTTTTAATAAAGGTTTATATAAGGTTTTTATTTCTGTTGATTAAAAATCACTAAGAATCTCATTCCCTCAGTTTTATAAGAAATGATCTTGAAATGTCACCTTAAACATGATAATTTAAAAAGAAACTATCTGGAGTAATGAACTGGGAGCTGATAATATCAGAGTTTTTAATTAATGAGTTCTCTTCTTTAATTAATCCACTCAACAGAAGTTTATTCAATACAGAATAGGCAGTTCGTTATATGGCAGGGGAATGCTGGAGGATTTTCTTGGCTAGGCTGGCTAAAGAGACATTCTAGCTCTCTTTCACATAAAATGTCATCCCACATACACTACCCAAAGGATAACATCACACTCACACCTCGTTATAAGAACATACTCAATTGGAAATTATTTCCTCATAGATGAAACTTATACATATATTTATTTTTGACAAATGAATATAATATCTGCAGCATTTCCACCAAAGGAAAAGGTGAGCTTAAGCATTAATCTGTCCATATGGTTAATACATATGGACATTTAAACCCAGTGTGCATTAAAAAAAAAACAACACACACATGTGCTTCAGCAGATGAACGAGAACATGTGCTCTCGGGAAGTGGAGGGTGATGTCAGTATAACACACATTCATGTAGGTCTCTATGAAGTTTTTCCTAGTGCATTAATTTTATGCCATCACTGAGTCACAGCTGAACACAACGTTCACTCGTGTAGCTAAATGCACCAGACCACAAAGCAATCCAGGGCTGTCCAGAAAGCCCACTCATTCCTCAGTCTTTCTCTTGGTGCAGTTCCATCATGTGATCAGGTTGTGACATGCTTATTGTGCAGCTCTTTCTGATTATTTATATTTTACACTGCTCTTCATACCTCAGCAGGCTAAGCCCTTCTTATACAATCTTTTATCCATTCCCCCATCATATTTTTAAAAAGGTGAAACGTTATGTTTACATCAATTTTTCTTTCCTTAGTAGTAATTTAAAATCTTTAAAACTGCTAGTATTTTTTTTAAGATTTTTATATATTTATCTGACAGACAGAGATCACAAGTAGGCAGAGAGGCAGGCAGAGAGAGAGAGGGAAGCAGGATCCCCGCTGAGCAGAGAGCCCGATGCGGGCCTCGATCCCAGGACCCTGAGATCATGACCTGAGCCGAAGGCAGAGGCTTAACCCACTGAGCCACCCAGGTGCCGCCAAACTGCTAGTATTTTAAATAGAAAAGCCCAGTTTTGTTAATTATACAGATACAAATTTCAATAGGTTTTAAGTGTTTTGCACAACTCTGTTTTCTCATAAGCTTACTTATATATAATGTTTAATATTATGCAATGCAAGAGTTTTCAGAATTGCATATACTGTGTTAGATCTGAAACATCTCTGCTGTATAATGTTGTTAAAAGTTGTTATTAAATAAAATATAAGAATTTCTGGACTAATTGGATATTAGTAATGGCAGAAACATTAGCTAAGTAATATTGTCTGTTTAGATGCTCTACAATTTCTTGATAAAATACTATTCCCATGAAATAAATGAAAAAATAAAGGTTTTTGAAAAGATATTTACATCAAAGTAAAGGGAAAAAATAATGGGAAAATTTACATGATCTGCTTCAAGATAAGTGAAAAATGGTTACTCATCACAAAATTGGTAATAAAACTACAGGTTGTCAAAAATAACAATAAAATACTACTTTCACAATAGCTAACCATGAGTATATTGAGACTTCAGAATGGTGTCAAGCATGATATATACAAAATTATAAGGATGTCGGGCATATATAGCAGATACCCAGTTAACATTTGTTGAACAAACAAAAATGCCAGGGTACATCCCTCCAGTTGATTTCTTCTTTGGGAAAAGTCTACCAGGTTATAAGTTCCAAGAGGACAAGCCTAACATCTGACCATCCCATCCCCCATGCCCAGCACATAGCAGATGCTAAATAAATGTATGTTGAATCAATGAGTTAAGACATTCCCTACCAGATCGATCCTGAGAAAGATCATTTTTAACTCTTTAAATCATTTTCTATGCTTCCCTAAGAGATTCCTACCCATTGCCTCAGTTCCTTGATGAAAAAGACAAACACTACTTCAGCTAGGTTGTATTTCTTCCTTGGAGTAAGTTTATCCAACAAACTCGTAAAACGGGTTGTGTCCTGTAAATCTAAGACATATCACCGTCCAATTTCAATAATCTTTCAGACGTGCCCTTCAAGACAGTTGTAGCATAATGACTACTGATACTAGTTCTAGATCACTTTCTGGATTTGAATCCTGGCTCTGTCCTTTGGTAACTGGGAAAAATGCTCAAGTCTCTGCAACTCAGTTCTCCTATCTATAAAACTGGAATAAAGGCACCCCTATCTTCTGGGATTTTGTGTGATAAACGAGTTTATACACAAGAATTACTTAGCACTTAGTACAACACATAGTAAGTAATCCATAAATATGAGATACTGTTATCTTTTCTAACAACCCAGCTACATTTGCTTCTGATGCCATTTCCCCATTTCTTGGCAACCAGGAAGCTTCCTAGGTGTCTCTCCCATATCAGCTTCTCACTACAGACAACTGTACATTTAATACCTGCAAACTGTGGATGAAAAAAACATATTACCTAATAATAATATGTGATTGGTCTTAGGGTATTTTCATTTTGAAAGTTAACACCTACAGATATAATCCTGTAGTACTCCCATGTTCACTCATAATTAAGAATAAATAAAGAAGATATTGGTATGCAATTTCCAAAACATTGCTAATTTTCTTCAACTATTTCAGCCTAAAGCACATACTACTTTTAATTATACTTAGAAATATTTGCTCTTCTCCCACACATTTTATTTAAATGATGTATCTCTCTGTAATTATAATATCTCTTCATGTATGTGCTCATACATATCAGGCACTGACAATGAATTTTTTAAAAATCTTATTTAATTTTATTTTTTTCAGTGTTCCAAAATTCATTTTTATGCACCACACCCAGTGCTTCATGCATACATGCTCTCCTTAATACCCACCACCAGGATCACCCAACCCCCTACCTCCACCTCCTCTCCAAAACCGGTTTTGTTTCTCAGAGTCCACAGTCTCTCATGGTTTGTCTCTCCCTCCAATTTCCCCCAACTCCCTTCTCCTCTCCATCTCCCAATGTCCTCCATGTTATTCCTTATGCTCCACAAATAAGTGAAACCGTATGATAATTGACTCTCTCTGCTTGACTTATTTCACTCAGCATAATCTCTTCCAGTCCCGTCCATGTTGCTACAAAAGTTGGGTGTTCATCCTTTCTGATGGAGGCATAATACTCCATAGTGTATATGGACCACATCTTCCTTATCCATTCATCTGTTGAAGGGCATCTTGGTTCTTTCCACAGTTTGGTGACCATGGCCATTGCTGCTATAAACATTGGGGTACAGATGGCCCTTCTTTTTGCTACATCTGTATCTTTGGGGTAAATACCCAGTAGTGCAATTGCAGGGTCATAGGGAAGTTCTATTTTTAATTTCTTGAGGAATCTCCACACTGTTTTCCAAAGTGGCTGCACCAACTTGCATTCCCACCAACAGTGTAAGAGGTTTCCCCTTTCTCCACATCCTCTCCAACACTTGTTGTTTACTGTCTTGTTAATTTTGGCCATTCTAACTGGTGTAAGTTGGTATCTCAATGTGGTTTTGATTTGAATTTCCCTGTTGGTTAGTGGTGATGAACATTTTTTCATGTGTCTGTTAGCCAGTTGTACGTCTTCTTTGGAGAATTGTCTGTTCGTGTCTTCTGCCCATTTCTTGACACGATTATCTCTTTTGTGTGTTCAGTTTGTACTGGCACAAAAACAGACACATAGACCAGTGGAACTGAGTAGAGAGCCCAGATATGGACCCACAACTCTATGGTCAAATAATCTTGGACAAAGCAGGAAAAAAAATATCCAGTGGAAAAAAGACAGTCTCTTCAATAAATTGTGCTGGGTAAATTGGACAGTTATGTGTAGAAGCTTGAAACTCGACCGTTCTCTTACACCATATACAAAGATAAACTTGAAATGGATAAAATACCTCAACGTGAGGCAGGAATCTATCAAAATCCTAGAGGAGAACATAGGCACTAACCTCTTCAACATTGGCCACAGCAACTTCTTTCAAGATATGTCTCCAAAGGCAAAGGAAACAAAAGCGAAAATGAACTTTTGGGACTTCATCAAGATCAAAAGCTTCTGCACAGCAAGGGAAACAGTCAACAAAACAAAGAGGCAACCCACGGAATGGGAGAAGATACTCACAAATGACACTACAGACAAAGGGCTGCTATCCAGGACCTCTAAAGACCTCCTCAAACTCAACCCAGATAATGAGTTGTTAATGTGCAGTGAGTCAGGTTATAAGCAGCTCCTCGGTCAGTTGTTTCATCATGTGTTTACACTGTGCTAGGTCACATCATTTGCAGGATATTTGTATATTCATTGGGGAGCCATGAACACTGATATTGTTGGAAATACCTGGTTTCATGTTGTACTATAGAAAGTGGAAAATTCTGAGGGCAGCTGTGTAATATACACAACAGCTGGAGCAACTATGTGCTAGAAAATGGGAGCCTTGGGCATCTGTGTTATCAACCATCTCAAATAAATACAAAGTCCTTTCCCAAGTTGTATATTTCAAGTACATTTTCATAAGATTCAGAGTAATTTCACCGTACAGTTGACATACACACAATATATTTATACTTATTTTATTATTTTTCCATACCCAACCTACTTACTGCTAAAATATATACTAAAGGCTAATGCTAAAAAAATGCTAATGGATACTTCCAGAGTGTGCTCTCTAAATACTGTTTTCTACTAAAACAAATAAGGATTCTTTGGGGAAAAGGTTGACTGCAAATCTGGGACAGAAAACATTGACTAATGTTTCAGGCCAATTTGAGCCTGGAATATCTCTTTACTAAATGCAAGAAAATGGTGAAATATTAGTGGAGTAATGTTTTGGGTTAAATGGATGCCAACTTGAAGAGGCTCTTATTGTCCAAATATGGAACAATTTAGTATTAGAATAGTGATTGAGATAATTGAGGCATGTTAAATACATAAACATCTATTAATGTTAAAGAATGTTGGACATTTCTAGAGTTTGCCCTAACTATGGCCCCAATTCATTGTTTTGAATAATGATCTATAAAAGACTCAAGTATCTATTCTTTTTTTCTTGGGTTGTTATTTTAGGTGAACCAAATAGTAAATGGAGGAAAGTATTCTAGAACAGTCATAATTAATGAAAGCAGAAAAAAAATCACAGAATTAAAAAGTAATTTTAAAACACCAAAGGAAATGATGGATCTATACATCAATAATCAGTGGCTGCTAAAACCATTAGGGGACAAGTTGATGGAAAACTGTATAAAGAGTTATGCTAACTACACCTGAAACCACTGAGGAATCCTAGCATCACTAAAAGGGAATAGCTAGACAGTTAGTGCTTCCCAGTGTGAAACAACAGGAAATAAAAAGCATTCCACGTGAAGTATTCTTGTTAAAAATTTGTACTTGCATATCATCAGGTCTCTGATAGCAGTTTACAAGAACTTCTGGGGTAACTTTAGAGAGGATCCTATTAAATGGCTCCATAGAGATACAATCATCCAATTTAGCAATCAGAAGCATTTTTAGACATCAATACCACACTTCTGACACACAGAGGGCACAAAAATGTAAGAGAGGCTGTTATAAAATTAAAAAGACCTAAGGCATAAATCAAAGAAAGCAAATGTATCTAGTCTAAGGATGGGAAAACCTGAACTCCATCTTGCAAATATGTTTGCAGTTTTACACCACATGTGCACTCAGGTAGGTGTGTATACACACACACACATGTCGATAACAAAGCAAGTAAGTAGATTATGATGAAGTCTTTAGGAATAAAGATTTTCATAATAAGAATAGAGAGATGGTAATTAAAATCAAAATAATTAAGTACCATAATGATCTGAATGTTTGTCGCCCCCCACCCCCCGCCTGAAGTCTTAATGCTCAGTGTGATGGTATGAGGAGGTGAGGCATTTGGGAGGTAATTAGGTCATGAGGGCAGAGTGAGTAAAGGAGGAGATTAATGTCCTTATTAAAGAGATTTGAGAGAGTTCCTTTGTCCCTTCTACCACATGAAGACATCGTGAGAAGTTGGCAGTTTGTAACCCAAAAGAGGATTTTCACCAGAACTCCACCGTGCTGGCACCCTGGTCTTGGACTTCCCATTTCCAGAAGGGCGAGAAACAAATTTCTGTTGTTTACAGGCCACTCATTTGGGGTCATTTGGTTATAGCACTCCTAACAGACTAAAACAGACACCACCATTAATAAACTCATGATGCGTCTTTCCTCTTTAAAGAAATGTATTTCCTATCGAAGTCCATTAAAAGGGCCTAAAAACAGGGACAAACTCAGAAGCAGGGATGTCACAAATACTCAGGTAGTGGACAAATCCTAGAAGGTCCCTGCCTGAATCACGCCCTTGTGTAACGTCACCTTGAGTGCATGCAGAAGCTGGCACTTGCTTCTCGCTGACAGAACAGACAGTGAAGACGGGATCTGAGTCTCATGATTACCCTACATTATATGAAACTCCATGCCGGGAGACATTCGTGACAGAAATTCTCCTGTGACCTCGGAGAAGCAAGCTGCTGTGCTGTGACTACCTGTGGCATGGGCCACGTGGCAGGGAGCGCAGGTGGCATCCAAGACTGGAGTAAGAAGCTGCACCATAGTCACGTGGTCATGAGAAAACAAATTCTGCCGGCAACCGAGGTGAGTTTGAAAGCAGAGTCTTCCCTTAAGCCTCCAGATAAGAAAGCTGCTCTGCTAGATACCTGAGTTCATCCTCGTGACACCTGGGACGGGAGAGGCAAGTAGGTCGCGCCGAGTTCTGACCTGCTATAAAATTTTGTACATATGCATTACATGTGTATGTAACAAAATACAATTTGTTATTTTATTTATATGTTATGTATTTTAATACATTATTTGTGTGTATACAAACAGCTTATAGATAAATAATATATGTAAGGTGTATATATACGTATACCTGTGTGGGTGTTTTAAGTCCCTAGTTTGCGGTAATTTTTTACACAAAAACAGAAAACTAGTACAGACCCTAAAGACTCTTCTCAGTAAGAAGAACCAAGAATCCTTAAAGAATTACTGGTTTAGGTTCTAGGTCAAGAAATATACTAGATCAAGGAAAAGAGAGTCCTCGAAGACTATGGAGGCTTTCAAGCAGACCAAGCTTCCCCCAGGTACCCCAGTTTGGAGGGCTTAACTACACCCCAGCTTCCCACCTGTCCCTCACATTTCCCATGCTGCCAGCTTCTAACCACAATAGAGACTCGTGCTTGTCTGTTTAGTTCTGCTTGTAAATGGAGTATGGTGCAGAGATGACCCTGCCCTTCACCACCTGGGTCCTCTCCCCTTTCCCCTGGTCATGGCCACTTATGGTAGCAGGACCAGTAAATGGACTTCCATTATTAAAAAAAAAAAAACCCACACAAATAATAATAATAATAGTAGTAGTAGTAGTAGTAGTAGTAAAATACATAAGAATCAATTCGAAGGAGCTCCCACTGGCTAGATATGAAAAAAATTTGATATAAAGAAAAATAATGGTAACAATGAATTCAAATACATTAAATATATTATATTCTAGGAGTTCAACGTGATAACTAAAAAGGCCTTGTAGGCCTTTGCAAGTTATTGTGGCTACATCTCATTTTCCTGAAAACTATTAAAGAGAGAGAAAGAAAGCATCTATATTCTCTTTACCAAATGTATTGCAAGATAACTAACTAGTGGATAAGTGAAAACCCTTTGCAGGAGAATTCTAGCTTAGAAATGCAAAAAGAATGGTGAAATTAGAATATAAATGTCTTGTCAACCCTGATGAAATAACGAAGGTAGGCCACCCTTATCAATCGCCGCTAAAACACAGGTGAAAAGCTAATGGCGTCTTTTGAACAACAAAACAAGGCTGATCATCGAAACCTGCTCACCAGTCTCAACATTGCCGGACAGCCGGACACCTGTCCTCACCTGACTGCGTGATGCAGTCAGAAGCTCGAGGCATTACCTATGAGATGCTCTTGCCAAATGTCTGAGCATGAGTTGAGTCAAGTCCCAGCCTCTCACGTGTGCTTTCACTTCTATTTTGTTACAGCTGATAGAATTTCAGAAAAATTGCAAGAATAGTACAAAGAATTTCCATAAACTTTTCATCCGGTTTCCACAAATACGAACATTTTGCCACATTTGTTTAACTTCTTCTTTTTTCCTCCTTCTCCTCTTCCTTGTTTCTCTCTCTGTATACATGACTGTATGTATGAATATTATGTGGATTTATTCACAGGTATATGTATTTTTCTGAGTAATTTGAGAAATAAGTTATATACATGACACTTTACACCTAAACACTTCAGTTATCTCTAAAAACAAGGACATTCTCTTAATTATAATGATCAAAATCAGGAGATAATGATAAAATAATAGTATGAACTATTTATGGACCTTATCAAATTTTGTCACTTGTCCCAAATAATGTCATTTATAGCACAATAAAATCTCTCAGCATGCATAGCTTCTGGTTTTCATGTTCTTTAGCATTCTTTTTTTTTTTTAAGATTTTATTTATTTATTTGACAGAGAGAGATCACAAGTAAGCAGAGAGGCAGGCAGAGAGAGAGGGGGAAGTAGGCTCCGTGCTGAGCAGAGAGCCCGATGCGGGGCTCGATCCCAGGACCCTGAGATCATGACCTGAGCTGAAGGCAAAGGCTTAACCCATTGAGCCACCCAGGCACCCTCTTTAGCATTCTTTAACCCGTGACAGCTCTTCAGTCTTTTATGATATTAGCATTTTTGAAAAGCGCAGTTGGGATGTATATTGTTTTTGTAGACTATCTCTGAATTTGAGTCCCTTCCATTATATGGGAAATATAGGAGTTGGAAAAGCATGTTTTAAAACACTGCAGGGGGCAATTCGGAATACGAGAAATTCCATAAGACAAAAGATCTGGTTTCTTCCACAAGTAAATGACAACAGAACAGAAAGAGTGGTTATTATGGATTAAGAAAAAAAAATATATATCCAAATATGTACAATTTATTTGGATTCTGTTTCAACAAACTAACTTTTAAAATAAATGTATATAGTAGAGGAGAAATTTGAAACTGAATATTAAATGATATAAAGAATTAATGTTAATTTTTAAGTGTGCTAATGGCAGCATTATATTTTTTTAAAATGTAATTCTTATCCCTTAGAGATATAATTTATGGCTAAAATGATAATATATCTGGTACTTGTTTTTAAAAGAATTCTAGTCAGGGGTGAGAGTGGTGGGCATAGATAAATGAACATGCCTTCATGTTGATAATTATTGAATAGCTTGAGATGGAAGTATCTGGGGATTTGCTATACCATCTTTTACTTTTCTATATACTTGAAAGTTTCCAAAACTAAACGTCAGAAACAAAAAAAAAAAAAACGGAATGCCTTCCTACGAGACTATTAGGCGATTGATTTCCTTGAGCTCATGAAGTATGTGCCTGATTCGTCTACCCGTGAAGTCTGCTGTGCTTCATAACGGAAGCCCGACTGACAGGACTCCGTCCAGCACGTCCTGCGAGCAACGTAATTCTCCTGAGCTGGTGACTCCCATTCCTGAGGGGCCTATTCTTTCGAGTCCATCGCTCTCTCCATTTAAATCAATGTCCCAAATGGCCTCCCGGGGAACTCTCACACCCAACTGACTAGAGAGAAATACTCCAGTCTACCTTAGGGTCCCATGCTGTAAGGGTTTAGCAGTTGGAAATGCCGTGTTGTGGTAGAACATTCTACCAAGGTGGGATATAAAGGATAATGGAACCAGAAAACATGACTTTTGGCAAAATTTGAGGGCCATATCTTTTATGTTTTGCCTGAAATGAGGTGAAGGTAAGATCCGCGTTAATTCACTGACAGTTGTTAATGATATGTGTGTGAACAGTCAGGAGCAAAATTAAAGAATGAGTAAGAAGCAATTAATGAAAATGTATGGATCTTTCAAAATAGGCTTAGAATTTGAAAACATTTCTTTCAGGGATGAGGTTTTTAACAACCAAATGGAAATGAAGAGCTGCTATGTGGATATTAACCCACACTTTCCCCTCATTTCAGCCTTAGATCCATGGGCTCAGGGTGGCAAGGATGGTTTACCTCAACAAGTTGAGCTTAACCAGACATTTGCCATTCTTTTTTCTTTTCCTTTTTAAAAATGTCTTAATATTCTAACCTCCCCTTCAAGTTATGTGGGAATTCCCCATCTTACAAGTCTTGTTAGCAAGTAGAATGTTCTTCTATTGTAAAACCTGAGAATGCTGCCTGCTTTACAAGTCCCCTCGGAGGTAAGGCGCAAACACAAGACCTAGGTCAGCTAATAGGACAGGCTCACCTTACACTTCAAATTGAGAGCTAGTTATGCAAAGACTGGAACGTATCACAGGAGGCCATGAATAACAGCCAGAAGTAGTCCTTCGATCAGCTGTGGTAGAGGGTCTGAGGGTAGCACGCAAAGTCCAATATATTCAGAATGGGTTTGTGTGCACATTAACTGAACTTTGATGCATGATTATGTTGTACAATGTCCTTACTGACTGTAATCTTAACAGCTCATTTATGCCACTGAGATAAGATACTGTATTAATAATAGTCACGGTTAGTTTTTAGGCCACTCAAATCCTGTTCTGTTTCTCCCATTTGCTTTTCTTGCCTCATACTTGATTTCTTTGGTTTTGCCTTTCTCTGATTGGTGATCTGGTTGGAAGGAATGTCTACACTGGTTTTGCCCCTGAATCACTTTAATTTCATTTTTTATCATCTGAGGGAGTCTTGTTCCTTCTGTTTAGTCAGCTCTTGAAACATACTAATCCTGCACAGATACACACTCTGGATTCCCAATTATCCATAAAAGGGAATCTAACATCGAAAGTAAAAAGCTATCAAAACGATCTGGTAGATGTATTTTCTCCATCTTAGTTTTCATGTATTTACATCATCTCTTCCCAGGTATTTAAAAAGCTCAAAGACATTTAAAGTTTGGTTCAGATAGCTTTCTATCGGTTATAGTTCAGCTTCGATAATTTAAAAAGGTATGTGCTAATTATGGAAGAGTTAGAAATTTTGCTACCAAAAGAAGAAAAGAAAAACGAAAAATCTACAGTAGACACAAAGACAAATTCTAGAATATCAAAAGGCAAATTTTACTTATGGTGTATTAAAAGATAATGAAAACCAATGGGACCAACGGTTAATGTTATTTTAATCAAACATAATGCGTCCTTTCTTCGTATTTTTATTTTTCCCATTCATATTGAGTGTGATCCGTGAGACAGTCGGTAATTCCTCCAAATAACGGGTCTCACGTCCGCCGCCGTTAGTGAGGGCGCGGACGACCCCAAGGAAGAACCAGCAGGTGGACGGGAGGAGCGAGCGTCACCGAGAACGAAGACCGGCGGCGGAACAGCCGAGGCGCGGCGACGCCGAGGCCCACCGCGCGGTCCGCCCGCCGCGCCGCCTGAGCCCGCGGGCCGCACGGTGGCGTCGAGCGGGCGCAGCCGCGGGCGTGCGCCCTAGTTCCGTGAGCGGCGACCGTCCAGCGACACAAATCAAGCGGGCGAAAGCTGCGCCTCCGCCCACTGCCCTGCACACGCCGCTGCGCCCCTGGTCCCGAGTTCTGGCGCCCCGTGCGCGTCCTGCGGCCCCGACGCGGCCCCTTGGCCGCGGGCCTGGTGTCCGCCGCCGACCCTGAAGCCGAGCCCCCCGCGCAGGGGGCTGCAGAGGCCTTTCCGCAGGAGAAGAGCAGGGCTGAGCCGCAGCACCCACGAAGGTGAAGTCTTCGGCTTCCCCGTTCGTTCCTGCCGAGCGCAGGGAAGGCGTCCCGAGTCGGAAGGTGTCCCTACGACTGCTGTGCAGGGCCGTGGCCGTGGGAAAGGAGGGGTCCACCTTCCCTTTCTATAACTCAGATGCCGCGGTCCCAGCGTTTCCTCCTCGCGGAGCAGAGGGAGATCACGGGGGCAAGTGGAGGGGAAGTACAGCACCATTTATCTCCTTCTGCTTCACGGTGGCAAATTGTGGTGGTGAGCCATAGGCCGCTGTTTACAAAGAAACGAACGGTGTGTATCTTCTTCTTCCTCTTCTTCTTCTTCTTCTTCTTCTTCTTCTTCTTCTTCTTCTTCTTCTTCTTCTTCTTCTTCTCCTTCTTCTTTTTGAGGCTTTCTAAGAGAGGACTGAATTCTCACTAGTGCTATGTTGGTTATCTCTAATACTAGCTTTTATATCATGATGAATGAAGAAAGTTATAAAAGTCTTCTCATGTTGGGTTTCATGAAAACCATATGTATAAAGAAATATAACTGTTGGTGGACAGCTTTAAGCCACATTGATCTGTCATAGGCAGGAAAATATTTTGATAACTAACTGTGGTTGTCTTGACTAAGCATCTCCTTATTCACTTTCTAACTAGTTTCTTTAAAGATATTAAATGAACTCTGAGATCCTCTTCCCATGGCAAGTAAGGGGCTAACATGTGTTTTTCCAAAACTCTGTGGGGAGTTGTAATGTTCTGTGGAGGATTTTCCTAAATGTTGAAATGCCCTCCCTGGTTCTCAATGACTAAGCTCCAATTTGGCTTGAATGTTTATAGCGAGATTTTGAAAAAGCCATTTTTCCCAGAGAAACATTTCATATTTAACAAATGTTTCTGCAGAACTACATAAAACAAAGTTTTTCTGAAACTGAGTGTTCCCAGCGTTTAGACCATATGTCTCTGTGTGATTCAGGCCAAGGTGACAGTTAACTTGGTTCTCACTCGTGGTACTAAATTTCAGACGGATTGGACAAACCAGACACCTTCAGCCTTTCTAAGCGAGGGAGTCAGGCTAGGAATGCGTCGGTGAGAGGAGGCTTAGTCCTGACCAGAGTCTGGAAAGAGTCTGTGCAACATTGTGAGCGTCTGGGGCTGGATCCAACATTGACTTAACAGGAAACGTGTCCTCCGATGGCGTTTTGTCAGACCTAGTTGGGCCTAAGACGTGCAGAAATCACAAAGCATACTTGAGGCTTTATAGCTCCAACTGGTAAATTCAGCTTTAAGCCTCTCTTTCCTGCTCTCTGACCTAATAGGAATGCTCCCCTTAGTTGTGTTTAAATACTACCTAGTGTATTTTGGCTTTTCGTAATTAGAAAAGCAGAAGTCTACAACGTGTGCCATGTCTCTGAATTTGAGACTGCAATGATATCATAACTAAAGGGAGCACCATTAATCACACGGGGCGGGCTAGAAAAGTCAGGAAAAGAAGCTTTTTTTCTATAATAAAATCCAGACTAAAATTGAAATGGTGAAGGGAAAATGCTGAAAGAAAGAAAAAAAAAAAAAGAAACTAGTATACTTTCAGACTTGAAAATATTTCAACTGAGCTATTTTACATTGAATTATGTACATATGTATTATATCCATGGGAAGTACATACATCTAACAACAGACACATATAAAATAAGTACATAAACAACATAATTGCCATATTTTTATGATTTATGGCAAGTTAGTACTTAGCATATATATTTAAAGAAAAAATGTAAATAAAATATTAAGTTTAGAGAAATGTAGTTTGCTTTAACTTTAAGTAACACTTGTTTTTAACAATCCATTTACCATTGGGGTCCTATCTTTAAAAGAGTCAACCCTACCCACTTTGCTGAGTTGCAGATTGAAAGAGAGACCACATCAAAGAAATTACACAGAAGCAGTGATACTGATAAAATTTGGAAGTAAAAATGCTTTGATGGTAAAGCCCAGACAACTTTCTCCCAAAGAAAGCCTAATGTAAATCATGATGATTTGTTGTCTCTGTAATCTAAGAGAATTACTTACTAAGGACGTAATGAAGTAGAAAATTTTACTTATGAACATGTACTTATCAGGAAAAGTATGTTTTGTGAATGAGATAAGAAGCTTGATGCAACATGACTGTATGAAGTAAGTCATGAATTTTATATAATTATTAGATCCTTTACCTGTTGAGAGTCTGTGAGTGTAAGTCAGAAGAGTGAAGTGAATTGAAAACTTAGATCACAGACATAACCATTGAATTCTTCTAATAAAAAGGGGAAATGCATTCAAATATGAAGTATTTGTTTTGTTTTCCATAGAGTTTTGTTTATGAAAAAAAAAAAACAAACATTCCAGGTCAGGCTTCCTTCAAAGTTCAGATTTCCAAACCAATGAAGCAGTATTAGTTCTATGAACATTGAAAATGTTCTGCAGAGATCATTATTACGGTAATTAGATCTGATAAAGTTGATTCAGTATTTTCTTTTTCTTTTTTTTATTTAAAAGATTTTTATTTTTTATATAAAAGATTTTATGTATTTATTTGAGAGAGAGCAGGAGAGAGAGGACATGAGGAGGGTGAAGGGCAGAGGGAGAGGCAGACTCCCTACTGAGCAGGAAGCCCCATGCGGGTCCCCATCCCAGGACTCAGGGATCATTATCTGGGCAGAAGGCAGACACCTAAGCCACTGGGCCACCCAGGCGCCCCTGATTCAGTATTTTCAGTTGTCTCTGCAAGTTCAGTAGTCAAGTCCAAGATATAATTTTTAAAAGTCAGCCATGCCATATTCCAATTATTTCTATCACATAAGCCCATTAAAGGAAGAAAGATCCATGGTTTTGTATCTCATTTAGATAAAACTTAGTCTTGTTACAGAGTGGCCATAGAACACAAACCCCTTACTGTATTTAAAAAGCATTCATCTGCATTTCCATTTCTTTAGCAAGGTACTCTACTAAGGCTTTGTGAGGAGTCTATGTCCCATAAAATCACAGATACTGTGTCTTGAATGTCTGAAAGATATTTGAAATTTACCCCAATGACTGATGACATAAATCATGACTATTTTACCCCATTCATTTCCTTAGATGAGATATAGTGTGACCCAGTGATGGGGATGGGTGGAAGGTGAGGGAGGTGAGACGAAAGGAATGAAAACACGCACAGCCAAAGGAACCCAAAGGTAGGAGGCAAGAAGCATTGTATTTACTCACTTACACATGACTGGTATGATAAATCTTTGCTTTAATAGTTCTTTTACTCTGTCATTTTTCATTTTGTATCTGTGAAAACTCATTCAGGAATGCTTACGTCATTTACCATAGAAGTAGTCCTTCTATATAAACCCCCCAAAACAGAACACTGATACTCAAACAAACACATACACACACATGTTTATAGCACTGCCGTTTGCAATAGCCAGAAGGTGAAAACAGTCCAATGTCCATCATGGGATAAGCGGGTAAACAAATTGTTGCGTATACATACAATGGGACATTATTCATCCATAAAGAGGAATGAACTGTTGATATATGCCCCCAAATATATATACCTTGAAAATGCCATGCTGAAAGAAACCAGATGCCAAAGGTAACATTATATGATTTCATCTATAGGAAATATCCAAAGTACGTAAATCCATAGGGACAAAATACAGATTGGAAATTGCCAGAGGTAGAGGTTGGGGGAATAGGGAACAACTGTTTCCTTGGCACTGGCTTTCCCTTTTGAGGTTACTAAAATATTTCGGAAATGGATAGAGGTGGTGTTTGCCACTTTGAAAATGTACTAAGTTATCACTGGATTATTCACTTCACTATGGTTAATTTTATATTATGTGAATTTTATCTGAATGCAAACAGTTTTTGCATTTTTTAAGGTAGCCCTTCTAATCAGTAAGATGCAAAATAAATTGTCTATTCAAAGTGAAAAGAAATACTGCCACTCACAGAAAAGAAGAAATGATAATAAAATTTAGAAAATTGATAGCGTGTTTAATAGACGTTCTGATGAGCATACTAATTCTCTTCTCTCCAGAAGTTACATCTTCAAGAAAGGTATTGTCAATAGGATTCAAGGGCGTTAAGCCACCAGCATACATTTCACATTCTCAATCAAGTAATTAAATGTCATCCTAATACAATGACTCCACTATGTTGTGACATTTTTACATTAATATCTCCAAGATGGCCAGGTAGTTAGTCTCTCTAGAACTCAATTCCTCTCACTATAAAGGGAGGAAGTTGAACAGCCAGTCGATGTGAACCAGGGGTACACAACAGAAATACTCATGTACACCCTCTATCCCAAACCTTGTGAATCAGAAGGGAGGAGACAGTGTCTTAACAAGCGTGTTTTGAAAAATCTCCATCTTCTGACATTTTGAGTAATAACCATGATATCAGATAATCTCTACAGTCCCTTACTTTTCATATTTTATACAGAATAACTTCTAATTATGGCCAAATTATCAATCATTAGTGGGCTTCCATACATTCAAAATATAATCACAAATATCTTCTCAATACTACTCTAGATTATTTTGTTTTATGTGGTTATAGAAATTGCTTTTAAGTTTTAATTCTGCATGTATAGACAAATTCTAGTTTTTAATTGCTGGATTTTATTTCTTATTTTAGGAAATACATATATAGTGTATAGATATATAAATGTATATACACCTTATATATATATACTTTTTCTGATATTCAGAAAGTGTATTAAGAATCTATTGCTTGCTTTGTAGTAAAGCTTGAAATTGGGTAACGTGATGTCCCCAGTTTTATTTTTGTTTTTCAACATTTCCTTAGCAATTCAGGGTCTCTTCTGATTCCATACAAATTTTAGGATTATTTGCTCCAGCTCTTTGAAAAATACTGGTGGAATTTTGATCGGAATGGCATTAAAAGTATAGATTGCTCTAGGCAGTATAGACATTTTAACAATGTTTATTCTTCCGATCCAAGAGCATGGAATGGTCTTCCATCTTTTTGTGTCTTCTTCAATTTCTTTCATGAGTGTTCTGTAGTTCCTCGAGTACAGATCCTTTACCTCTTTGGTTAGGTTTATTCCCAGGTATCTTATGGTTCTTGGTGCTATAGTAAATGGAATTGATTCTCTAATTTCCCTTTCTGTATTTTCATTGTTAGTGTATAAGAAAGCCACTGAATTCTGTACGTTGACTTTGTATCCTGCCACGTTACTGAATTGCTGTATGAGTTCTAGTAGTTTGAGGGTGGAGTCTTTTGGGTTTTCCATATAAAGAATCATGTCATCTGCGAAGAGAGAGAGTTTGACTTCTTCATTGCCTATTTGGATACCTTTTATTTCTCTTTGTTGTCTGATTGCTGTTGCTAGGACTTCTAATACTATGTTGAACAAGAGTGGTGAGAGTGGGCATCCTTGTCGTGTTCATGATCTCAACAGGAAGGCTGCAAGCTTTTTCCCATTGAGGATGATATTTGCTGTGGGTCTTTCATAGATAGATTTTATGAAGTTCAGGAATGTTCCCTCTATCCCTATACTTTGAAGCGTTTTAATCAGGAACGGATGCTGGATTTTGTCAAATGCTTTTTCTGCATCAATTGAGAGGACCATGTGGTTCTTCTCTCTTCTCTTATTGATTTGTTCTATCACATTGATTGATTTGCGAATGTAGAACCATCCTTGTAGCCCAGGGATGAATCCCACCTGGTCATGGTGGATAATCTTTTTAATGTGCTGTTGGATCCTGTTTGCTAGGATCTTGTTTAGAATTTTAGTATCCATATTCATCAGTGATATTGGTCTGAAATTTCCTTCCTGGTATCACCAAGACAGCATGGTACTGGCATAAAAACAGACACATAGACCAGTGGAACAGAGTAGACAGCGCAGATATGGACCCTCAACTCTATGGTCAATTAATCTTCGACAAAACAGGAAAAAATATACAGTGGAAAAAAGACAGTCTCTTCAATAAATGGTGCTGGGAAAACTGGACAGCTATATGCAGAAGAATGAAACCCGACCATTCTCTTACACCATACACAAAGATAAACTCAAAATGGATAAAAGATCTCAAC